>NW_024061427.1:12500-87500 GCF_016432855.1 Salvelinus namaycush
TTCCCTTAATGTTGTAAGAATGAAATAAGTCTGTTTTTATGATGTTCATAGCATATTTGTTTCAGGTTTGACATAATATTCCATTGATGTTCACACAATATACATGTTAGCTTGTCTTTAAGGTCCTCAGAACATTTAGTAAATGTTATATTTAAGTTTGACCGAATGTTAATGCAGATTAGAGTACATCTGAACAGCATTTAACCACATAAACACAACCCTATTATGTACACTTCATATATGTTAACAATCTGCACATGTGAGTTTTGAACTTGCAAAGTTTGGTTCCCGAGCCAAAGTATTAACCCTCCGCTCCACCAGAGGACAGCTGTGGCCTTGTGTTTTTTTTCCAGTTAAATATGGTCAATCAGGTTCTGTGTCCTGATTGACCGTATTGGACTGAAGAAACCCCACGTGGTCACAGCTGTCCCCTGGTGGAGCGGAGGGTTAATTATCTGGCTGAAGTTCTTAAGACTGTAGGTTTAATTCCACATATTCTGTAACCATGTTTGATTAGAAAAAAATGTGAAATTGAGGGTCATATACACTGTGTCATGACATTGGCCTGTTGGGGGAGGTTTATGACCCCCATAAATACCTTTCCCCTTTTCTATCTCTACTCTATAGAGTTGACTCTTGTAAAGCCTTTGTAACATATAGAGTCTGGTAACATCGAAAGGTGGGAAACGGAACCATATTTCGGTAATCCAACCAGTTGAAAATATGCGTTGGGACTTAATGAATATGATCTCAGATCAGTTGTTGTCTGAGACATTACTACTAATGACAGGATGACATAAACTGTATCTTGGAAAGTCGACACATTCTAGTTATCAGATTCACATGGAATTGTGCAATTTAAATGTTTAAATATGAAACTATTTGTGAAAAGATGAAATGTAATTTTAGCTTCTTAAATGAGAGAACGGTTTATCATAGAGAAACTCTGCTCACTCAGAGGCCCCGCCCAAGTCACCAGACACTGGTTGTAAACTGTGAAACACGCCCTTCTTTCACCACTATATAAACCCGTTGATGAAAATTCAACTTCCTGTTCCGAGGACGTGAGGACGACGGTCCTACGTTAAAAGAGCTCAGATAATAACCTAACGAAATTAGCATCGTGTTCAATGTGAAGGTGACGATCGACACGCCGAAAGGATGAATTTCGACTATACCAGCCAGAATATAGGTACGAGCTTAAAAGTATGGCAACTTGAACTTTGAACTCTTATTCACTCCAGAAGTGATACCTCCTAGCTGTTGAGTTAGCAGCGGGCTAGGAAAGGACGGATGACATATCCAGTTTACCACCAGAGACATTCTTCAGAGGACAAGAGATCCCTGCTGGGCAACCCGGCCTTCCATCTACGACCAACTTATTGAAGCGCAGCTCAGAGTAAATATTTATTGCATTTTCCTTTTTCCAAATGGGCGGTTATTTAGAATTCATAAGATTCTGTATTTATGATAGCATAGCTTCTCCCTTTGTTACTCAGTCTTCCCGCTCTTTCATTCAAAACCCAACCCCCTTTCCTTTGTGTAACCAGCCGTCATATTTGTTCCGTCCGCTAGGGACGTTTTCCTTTATGACATAATTTGTAATCATTGTATGATCCATTCTGTGTAGATGTAATTCTGTGTGATTATTTAGGTATTTAGTAAATAAATAATTTAACCAAATGTTGTATTGCTTATTCAACTTGTTAGCCAGGGTTCGTGAAGATAACCAAGAATTTACGACTTTCAGATGAGACTAAATAAAGTGACGATTAAATATTGACTGCTATTGATGTAAAATATTACTAGGTCTTTAAGAGTTTATTCGGAAGTTAACAGCTCTTTCTTTCGTGGTGCCCCAAATTTCTAGTTAATTACATTTACCTGATTAGCTTAATCAGGTAATATTAATTACAGAGAAATGATTTTATAGAATAGCATGTCATATCACTTCATCCGGCACGGCCAAAGACACGACAACTGAGTATACAAAACATTAAGAACTCCTGCTCTTTCCATGACGTAGACTGACCAGGTGAATCCAGGTGAAAGATATGAACGTGTGGTTGAATCTGTGAATATGTATTGAAATTCACTGCTCGACTGACGGACCTTAATAATTGTATTTGTGGGTTTAAAAAAAAAGAAGTATTTTTAATGTATTTATTTAACCTTTATTTAACTAGGTAAATCAGTTAAGAACAAATTGTTATTTATAATGATGGCCTACCAAAAGGCGAAAGGCCTCCTGTGGGGACGGGAGATTCCCAAAAATATATATATAGGATAAATCACACATCACGACAAGAGAGACACCACAACACTACATAAAGAGAGACCGAAGACAACAACATAGCATGGCAGCTGCACATGACAACACAGTATGGTAGTAACACAACATGACAAAACATGGTAGCAACACAACATGGCAGCAGCACAACATGGTAGCAGCACAAACCATGGTACAAACATTATTGGGCACAGACAACAGCACAAAGGGCAAGAAGGTAGAGATAACAATACATCACACAAAGCAGCCACAACTGTCAGTAAGAGTGTCCATGATTGAGTCTTTGAATGAAGAGATTGAGATAAAACTGTCCAGTTTGAGTGTTTGTTGCAGCTCGTTCCAGTCGCTAGCTGCAGTGAACTAAAAAGAGGAGCGACCCAGGGAGATGAGGGAGGCCATGCTCATTTTTACCCCTGAAATGATTTAGGCTTGTCATAACAAAGGGTTAGAATACTTATTGACTCAAGACATTTCAGCTTTTCATTTTTGATTAATTTGTAAAAATGTTAAATAACATTATTCCACGTTGATGTTATGGGGCATCGTGTGTAGGCCAGTATTCCACGTTGATGTTATGGGGTATCGTGTGTAGGCCAGTATTCCACGTTGATGTTATGGGGTGTCGTGTGTAGGCCAGTATTCCACGTTGATGTTATGGGGTATCGTGTGTTGGCCAGTATTCCACGTTGATGTTATGGGGCATCGTGTGTAGGCCAGTATTCCACGGTGATGTTATGGGGTATCGTGTGTTGGCCAGTATTCCACGTTGATGTTATGGGGCATCGTGTGTAGGCCAGTATTCCACGTTGATATTATGGGGTGTCGTGTGTAGGCCAGTATTCCACGTTGATGTTATGGGGTATCGTGTGTAGGCCAGTATTCCACGTTGATGTTATGGGGCATCGTGTGGCGGCCAGTATTCCACGTTGATGTTATGGGGCATCGTGTGTAGGCCAGTATTCCACGTTGATGTTATGGGGCATCGTGTGTAGGCCAGTATTCCACGTTGATGTTATGGGGCATCGTGTGTAGGCCAGTATTCCACGTTGATGTTATGGGGCATCGTGTGTAGGCCAGTATTCCACGTTGATGTTATGGGGTATCGTGTGTAGGCCAGTATTCCACGTTGATGTTATGGGGTATCGTGTGTAGGCCAGTATTCCACGTTGATGTTATGGGGTATCATGTGTAGGCCAGTATTCCACGTTGATGTTATGGGGTATCGTATGTAGGCCAGTATTCCACGGTGATGTTATGGGGTATCGTGTGTTGGCCAGTATTCCACGTTGATGTTATGGGGCATCGTGTGTAGGCCAGTATTCCACGTTGATATTATGGGGTATCGTGTGTAGGCCAGTATTCCACGTTGATGTTATGGGGCATCGTGTGTAGGCCAGTATTCCACGTTGATGTTATGGGGTATCGTGTGTAGGCCAGTATTCCACGTTGATGTTATGGGGTATCGTGTGTAGGCCAGTATTCCACGTTGATGTTATGGGGTATCGTGTGTAGGCCAGTATTCCACGTTGATGTTATGGGGTATCGTGTGTTGGCCAGTATTCCACGTTGATGTTATGGGGCATCGTGTGTAGGCCAGTATTCCACGGTGATGTTATGGGGTATCGTGTGTTGGCCAGTATTCCACGTTGATGTTATGGGGCATCGTGTGTAGGCCAGTATTCCACGTTGATATTATGGGGTGTCGTGTGTAGGCCAGTATTCCACGTTGATGTTATGGGGTATCGTGTGTAGGCCAGTATTCCACGTTGATGTTATGGGGCATCGTGTGGCGGCCAGTATTCCACGTTGATGTTATGGGGCATCGTGTGTAGGCCAGTATTCCACGTTGATGTTATGGGGCATCGTGTGTAGGCCAGTATTCCACGTTGATGTTATGGGGCATCGTGTGTAGGCCAGTATTCCACGTTGATGTTATGGGGCATCGTGTGTAGGCCAGTATTCCACGTTGATGTTATGGGGTATCGTGTGTAGGCCAGTATTCCACGTTGATGTTATGGGGTATCGTGTGTAGGCCAGTATTCCACGTTGATGTTATGGGGTATCATGTGTAGGCCAGTATTCCACGTTGATGTTATGGGGTATCGTATGTAGGCCAGTATTCCACGGTGATGTTATGGGGTATCGTGTGTTGGCCAGTATTCCACGTTGATGTTATGGGGCATCGTGTGTAGGCCAGTATTCCACGTTGATGTTATGGGGTGTCGTATGTAGGCCAGTATTCCACGTTGATGTTATGGGGTATCGTGTGTTGGCCAGTATTCCACGTTGATGTTATGGGGCATCGTGTGTAGGCCAGTATTCCACGTTGATGTTATGGGGTATCGTGTGTTGGCCAGTATTCCACGTTGATGTTATGGGGTATCGTGTGTTGGCCAGTATTCCACGTTGATGTTATGGGGTGTCGTGTGTAGGCCAGTATTCCACGTTGATGTTATGGGGTGTCGTGTGTAGGCCAGTATTCCACTTTGATGTTATGGGGCATTGTGTGTAGGCCAGTATTCCACATTGATGTTATGGGGTATTGTGTGTAGGCCAGTATTCCACGTTGATGTTATGGGGCATCGTGTGTTGGCCAGTATTCCACGTTGATGTCATGGGGTATCGTGTGTAGGCCAGTATTCCACGTTGATGTTATGGGGTATCGTGTGTAGGCCAGTATTCCACGTTGATGTTATGGGGCATCGTGTGTAGGCCAGTATTCCACTTTGATGTTATGGGCATCGTGTGTAGGCCAGTATTCCACGTTGATGTTATGGGGCATCGTGTGGCGGCCAGTATTCCACTTTGATGTTATGGGGCATCGTGTGTAGGCCAGTATTCCACGTTGATGTTATGGGGCATCGTGTGGCGGCCAGTATTCCACGTTGATGTTATGGGGCATCGTGTGGCGGCCAGTATTCCACGTTGATGTTATGGGGCATCGTGTGTAGGCCAGTATTCCACGTTGATGTTATGGGGCATCGTGTGTAGGCCAGTATTCCACGTTGATGTTATGGGGTATCGTGTGTAGGCCAGTATTCCACGTTGATGTTATGGGGTATCATGTGTAGGCCAGTATTCCACGTTGATGTTATGGGGTATCGTGTGTTGGCCAGTATTCCACGTTGATGTTATGGGGCATCGTGTGTAGGCCAGTATTCCACGTTGATGTTATGGGGTATCGTGTGTAGGCCAGTATTCCACGTTGATGTTATGGGGTATCGTGTGTAGGCCAGTATTCCACGTTGATGTTATGGGGTATCGTGTGTAGGCCAGTATTCCACGTTGATGTTATGGGGTGTCGTGTGTAGGCCAGTATTCCACGTTGATGTTATGGGGTATCGTGTGTAGGCCAGTATTCCACGTTGATGTTATGGGGTATCGTGTGTAGGCCAGTTTTCCACGTTGATGTTATGGGGTATCGTGTGTAGGCCAGTATTCCACGTTGATGTTATGGGGCATCGTGTGTAGGCCAGTATTCCACGTTGATGTTATGGGGTATCGTGTGTAGGCCAGTATTCCACGTTGATGTTATGGGGCATCGTGTGTAGGCCAGTATTCCACGTTGATGTTATGGGGTGTCGTATGTAGGCCAGTATTCCACGTTGATGTTATGGGGTATCGTGTGTTGGCCAGTATTCCACGTTGATGTTATGGGGCATCGTGTGTAGGCCAGTATTCCACGTTGATGTTATGGGGTATCGTGTGTTGGCCAGTATTCCACGTTGATGTTATGGGGTATCGTGTGTTGGCCAGTATTCCACGTTGATGTTATGGGGTGTCGTGTGTAGGCCAGTATTCCACGTTGATGTTATGGGGTGTCGTGTGTAGGCCAGTATTCCACTTTGATGTTATGGGGCATTGTGTGTAGGCCAGTATTCCACGTTGATGTTATGGGGTATTGTGTGTAGGCCAGTATTCCACGTTGATGTTATGGGGTATCGTGTGTAGGCCAGTATTCCACGTTGATGTTATGGGGTATCGTGTGTAGGCCAGTATTCCACGTTGATGTTATGGGGTGTCGTGTGTAGGCCAGTATTCCACGTTGATGTTATGGGGTATCGTGTGTAGGCCAGTATTCCACGTTGATGTTATGGGGTATCGTGTGTAGGCCAGTATTCCACGTTGATGTTATGGGTATCGTGTGTAGGCCAGTATTCCACGTTGATGTTATGGGTATCGTGTGTAGGCCAGTATTCCACGTTGATGTTATGGGGCATCGTGTGTAGGCCAGTATTCCACGTTGATGTTATGGGGTATCGTGTGTAGGCCAGTATTCCACGTTGATGTTATGGGGTATCGTGTGTAGGCCAGTATTCCACGTTGATGTTATGGGGTATCGTGGGTAGGCCAGTATTCCACGTTGATGTTATGGGGTATCGTGTGTAGGCCAGTATTCCACGTTGATGTTATGGGGTATCGTGTGTAGGCCAGTATTCCACGTTGATGTTATGGGGTGTCGTGTGTAGGCCAGTATTCCACATTGATGTTATGGGGTGTCGTGTGTAGGCCAGTATTCCACGTTGATGTTATGGGGCATCGTGTGTAGGCCAGTATTCCACGTTGATGTTATGGGGTATCGTGTGTAGGCCAGTATTCCACGTTGATGTTATGGGGCATCGTGTGTAGGCCAGTATTCCATGTTGATGTTATGGGGTATCGTGTGTAGGCCAGTATTCCACGTTGATGTTATGGGGTATTGTGTGTAGGCCAGTATTCCACGTTGATGTTATGGGGTATCGTGTGTAGGCCAGTATTCCACCTTGATGTTTTGGGGTATCGTGTGTAGGCCAGTATTCCACGTTGATGTTATGGGGTGTCGTGTGTAGGCCAGTATTCCACGTTGATGTTATGGGGTGTCGTGTATAGGCCAGTATTCCACGTTGATGTTATGGGGTATCGTGTGTAGGCCAGTATTCCACGTTGATGTTATGGGGCATCGTGTGTAGGCCAGTATTCCACTTTGATGTTATGGGGCATCGTGTGTAGGCCAGTATTCCACGTTGATGTTATGGGGCATCGTGTGGCGGCCAGTATTCCACTTTGATGTTATGGGGCATCGTGTGTAGGCCAGTATTCCACGTTGATGTTATGGGGCATCGTGTGGCGGCCAGTATTCCACGTTGATGTTATGGGGCATCGTGTGGCGGCCAGTATTCCACGTTGATGTTATGGGGCATCGTGTGTAGGCCAGTATTCCACGTTGATGTTATGGGGCATCGTGTGTAGGCCAGTATTCCACGTTGATGTTATGGGGTATCGTGTGTAGGCCAGTATTCCACGTTGATGTTATGGGGTATCATGTGTAGGCCAGTATTCCACGTTGATGTTATGGGGTATCGTATGTAGGCCAGTATTCCACGTTGATGTTATGGGGTATCGTGTGTTGGCCAGTATTCCACGTTGATGTTATGGGGCATCGTGTGTAGGCCAGTATTCCACTTTGATGTTATGGGGCATCGTGTGTAGGCCAGTATTCCACGTTGATGTTATGGGGCATCGTGTGGCGGCCAGTATTCCACGTTGATGTTATGGGGCATCGTGTGTAGGCCAGTATTCCACGTTGATGTTATGGGACATCGTGTGTAGGCCAGTATTCCACGTTGATGTTATGGGGCATCGTGTGTAGGCCAGTATTCCACGTTGATGTTATGGGGTATCGTGTGTAGGCCAGTATTCCACGTTGATGTTATGGGGTATCGTGTGTAGGCCAGTATTCCACGTTGATGTTATGGGGTATCGTGTGTAGGCCAGTATTCCACGTTGATGTTATGGGGTATCGTGTGTAGTCCAGTATTCCACGTTGATGTTATGGGGTGTCGTGTGTAGGCCAGTATTCCACGTTGATGTTATGGGGTATCGTGTGTAGGCCAGTATTCCACGTTGATGTTATGGGGTATCGTGTGTAGGCCAGTATTCCACGTTGATGTTATGGGGTATCGTGTGTAGGCCAGTATTCCACGTTGATGTTATGGGGCATCGTGTGTAGGCCAGTATTCCACGTTGATGTTATGGGGTATCGTGTGTAGGCCAGTATTCCACGTTGATGTTATGGGGTATCGTGTGTAGGCCAGTATTCCACGTTGATGTTATGGGGTATCGTGTGTAGGCCAGTATTCCACGTTGATGTTATGGGGTATCGTGTGTAGGCCAGTATTCCACGTTGATGTTATGGGGTGTCGTGTGTAGGCCAGTATTCCACATTGATGTTATGGGGTGTCGTGTGTAGGCCAGTATTCCACGTTGATGTTATGGGGCATCGTGTGTAGGCCAGTATTCCACGTTGATGTTATGGGGTATCGTGTGTAGGCCAGTATTCCACGTTGATGTTATGGGGCATCGTGTGTAGGCCAGTATTCCATGTTGATGTTATGGGGTATCGTGTGTAGGCCAGTATTCCACGTTGATGTTATGGGGTATTGTGTGTAGGCCAGTATTCCACGTTGATGTTATGGGGTATCGTGTGTAGGCCAGTATTCCACCTTGATGTTTTGGGGTATCGTGTGTAGGCCAGTATTCCACGTTGATGTTATGGGGTGTCGTGTGTAGGCCAGTATTCCACGTTGATGTTATGGGGTGTCGTGTATAGGCCAGTATTCCACGTTGATGTTATGGGGTATCATGTGTAGGCCAGTATTCCACGTTGATGTTATGGGGTATCGTGTAGGCCAGTATTCCACGTTGATGTTATGGGGTGTCGTGTGTAGGCCAGTATTCCACGTTGATGTTATGGGGTGTCGTGTGTAGGCCAGTATTCCACTTTGATGTTATGGGGTATCGTGTGTAGGCCAGTATTCCACGTTGATGTTATGGGGTATCGTGTGTAGGCCAGTATTCCACGTTGATGTTATGGGGCATCGTGTGTAGGCCAGTATTCCACTTTGATGTTATGGGGCATCGTGTGTAGGCCAGTATTCCACGTTGATGTTATGGGGCATCGTGTGGCGGCCAGTATTCCACGTTGATGTTATGGGGCATCGTGTGTAGGCCAGTATTCCACGTTGATGTTATGGGGCATCGTGTGTAGGCCAGTATTCCACGTTGATGTTATGGGGTATCGTGTGTTGGCCAGTATTCCACGTTGATGTTATGGGGTATCGTGTGTTGGCCAGTATTCCACGTTGATGTTATGGGGTATCGTGTGTTGGCCAGTATTCCACGTTGATGTTATGGGGTGTCGTGTGTAGGCCAGTATTCCACGTTGATGTTATGGGGTGTCGTGTGTAGGCCAGTATTCCACTTTGATGTTATGGGGTATTGTGTGTAGGCCAGTATTCCACGTTGATGTTATGGGGTATTGTGTGTAGGCCAGTATTCCACGTTGATGTTATGGGGTATCGTGTGTAGGCCAGTATTCCACCTTGATGTTTTGGGGTATCGTGTGTAGGCCAGTATTCCACGTTGATGTTATGGGGTGTCGTGTGTAGGCCAGTATTCCACGTTGATGTTATGGGGTGTCGTGTATAGGCCAGTATTCCACGTTGATGTTATGGGGTATCGTGTGTAGGCCAGTATTCCACGTTGATGTTATGGGGCATCGTGTGTAGGCCAGTATTCCACTTTGATGTTATGGGGCATCGTGTGTAGGCCAGTATTCCACGTTGATGTTATGGGGCATCGTGTGGCGGCCAGTATTCCACTTTGATGTTATGGGGCATCGTGTGTAGGCCAGTATTCCACGTTGATGTTATGGGGCATCGTGTGGCGGCCAGTATTCCACGTTGATGTATTGGGGCATCGTGTGGCGGCCAGTATTCCACGTTGATGTTATGGGGCATCGTGTGTAGGCCAGTATTCCACGTTGATGTTATGGGGCATCGTGTGTAGGCCAGTATTCCACGTTGATGTTATGGGGTATCGTGTGTAGGCCAGTATTCCACGTTGATGTTATGGGGTATCATGTGTAGGCCAGTATTCCACGTTGATGTTATGGGGTATCGTATGTAGGCCAGTATTCCACGTTGATGTTATGGGGTATCGTGTGTTGGCCAGTATTCCACGTTGATGTTATGGGGCATCGTGTGTAGGCCAGTATTCCACTTTGATGTTATGGGGCATCGTGTGTAGGCCAGTATTCCACGTTGATGTTATGGGGCATCGTGTGGCGGCCAGTATTCCACGTTGATGTTATGGGGCATCGTGTGTAGGCCAGTATTCCACGTTGATGTTATGGGACATCGTGTGTAGGCCAGTATTCCACGTTGATGTTATGGGGCATCGTGTGTAGGCCAGTATTCCACGTTGATGTTATGGGGTATCGTGTGTAGGCCAGTATTCCACGTTGATGTTATGGGGTATCGTGTGTAGGCCAGTATTCCACGTTGATGTTATGGGGTATCGTGTGTAGGCCAGTATTCCACGTTGATGTTATGGGGTATCGTGTGTAGTCCAGTATTCCACGTTGATGTTATGGGGTGTCGTGTGTAGGCCAGTATTCCACGTTGATGTTATGGGGTATCGTGTGTAGGCCAGTATTCCACGTTGATGTTATGGGGTATCGTGTGTAGGCCAGTATTCCACGTTGATGTTATGGGGTATCGTGTGTAGGCCAGTATTCCACGTTGATGTTATGGGGCATCGTGTGTAGGCCAGTATTCCACGTTGATGTTATGGGGTATCGTGTGTAGGCCAGTATTCCACGTTGATGTTATGGGGTATCGTGTGTAGGCCAGTATTCCACGTTGATGTTATGGGGTATCGTGTGTAGGCCAGTATTCCACGTTGATGTTATGGGGTATCGTGTGTAGGCCAGTATTCCACGTTGATGTTATGGGGTATCGTGTGTAGGCCAGTATTCCACGTTGATGTTATGGGGTGTCGTGTGTAGGCCAGTATTCCACATTGATGTTATGGGGTGTCGTGTGTAGGCCAGTATTCCACGTTGATGTTATGGGGCATCGTGTGTAGGCCAGTATTCCACGTTGATGTTATGGGGTATCGTGTGTAGGCCAGTATTCCACGTTGATGTTATGGGGCATCGTGTGTAGGCCAGTATTCCATGTTGATGTTATGGGGTATCGTGTGTAGGCCAGTATTCCACGTTGATGTTATGGGGTATTGTGTGTAGGCCAGTATTCCACGTTGATGTTATGGGGTATCGTGTGTAGGCCAGTATTCCACCTTGATGTTTTGGGGTATCGTGTGTAGGCCAGTATTCCACGTTGATGTTATGGGGTGTCGTGTGTAGGCCAGTATTCCACGTTGATGTTATGGGGTGTCGTGTATAGGCCAGTATTCCACGTTGATGTTATGGGGTATCATGTGTAGGCCAGTATTCCACGTTGATGTTATGGGGTATCGTGTAGGCCAGTATTCCACGTTGATGTTATGGGGTGTCGTGTGTAGGCCAGTATTCCACGTTGATGTTATGGGGTGTCGTGTGTAGGCCAGTATTCCACTTTGATGTTATGGGGTATCGTGTGTAGGCCAGTATTCCACGTTGATGTTATGGGGTATCGTGTGTAGGCCAGTATTCCACGTTGATGTTATGGGGCATCGTGTGTAGGCCAGTATTCCACTTTGATGTTATGGGGCATCGTGTGTAGGCCAGTATTCCACGTTGATGTTATGGGGCATCGTGTGGCGGCCAGTATTCCACGTTGATGTTATGGGGCATCGTGTGTAGGCCAGTATTCCACGTTGATGTTATGGGGCATCGTGTGTAGGCCAGTATTCCACGTTGATGTTATGGGGTATCGTGTGTTGGCCAGTATTCCACGTTGATGTTATGGGGTATCGTGTGTTGGCCAGTATTCCACGTTGATGTTATGGGGTATCGTGTGTTGGCCAGTATTCCACGTTGATGTTATGGGGTGTCGTGTGTAGGCCAGTATTCCACGTTGATGTTATGGGGTGTCGTGTGTAGGCCAGTATTCCACTTTGATGTTATGGGGCATTGTGTGTAGGCCAGTATTCCACGTTGATGTTATGGGGTATCGTGTGTAGGCCAGTATTCCACGTTGATGTTATGGGGCATCGTGTGTAGGCCAGTATTCCACGTTGATGTTATGGGGCATCGTGTGGCGGCCAGTATTCCACGTTGATGTTATGGGGCATCGTGTGTAGGCCAGTATTCCACGTTGATGTTATGGGGCATCGTGTGTAGGCCAGTATTCCACGTTGATGTTATGGGGCATCGTGTGTAGGCCAGTATTCCACGTTGATGTTATGGGGTATCGTGTGTAGGCCAGTATTCCACGTTGATGTTATGGGGTATCGTGTGTAGGCCAGTATTCCACGTTGATGTTATGGGGTATCGTGTGTAGGCCAGTATTCCACGTTGATGTTATGGGGTATCGTGTGTAGGCCAGTATTCCACGTTGATGTTATGGGGTATCGTGTGTAGGCCAGTATTCCACGTTGATGTTATGGGGTGTCGTGTGTAGGCCAGTATTCCACGTTGATGTTATGGGGTATCGTGTGTAGGCCAGTATTCCACGTTGATGTTATGGGGTATCGTGTGTAGGCCAGTATTCCACGTTGATGTTATGGGGCATCGTGTGTAGGCCAGTATTCCACGTTGATGTTATGGGGCATCGTGTGTAGGCCAGTATTCCACGTTGATGTTATGGGGTATCGTGTGTAGGCCAGTATTCCACGTTGATGTTATGGGGTGTCGTGTGTAGGCCAGTATTCCACGTTGATGTTATGGGGTATCGTGTGTAGGCCAGTATTCCACGTTGATGTTATGGGGTATCGTGTGTAGGCCAGTATTCCACGTTGATGTTATGGGGTATCGTGTGTAGGCCAGTATTCCACGTTGATGTTATGGGGTATCGTGTGTAGGCCAGTATTCCACGTTGATGTTATGGGGTGTCGTGTGTAGGCCAGTATTCCACGTTGATGTTATGGGGCATCGTGTGTAGGCCAGTATTCCACGTTGATGTTATGGGGTATCGTGTGTAGGCCAGTATTCCACGTTGATGTTATGGGGCATCGTGTGTAGGCCAGTATTCCATGTTGATGTTATGGGGTATCGTGTGTAGGCCAGTATTCCACGTTGATGTTATGGGGTATTGTGTGTAGGCCAGTATTCCACGTTGATGTTATGGGGTATCGTGTGTAGGCCAGTATTCCACCTTGATGTTTTGGGGTATCGTGTGTAGGCCAGTATTCCACCTTGATGTTTTGGGGTATCGTGTGTAGGCCAGTATTCCACGTTGATGTTATGGGGTGTCGTGTATAGGCCAGTATTCCACGTTGATGTTATGGGGTATCGTGTGTAGGCCAGTATTCCACGTTGATGTTATGGGGTGTCGTGTGTAGGCCAGTATTCCACGTTGATGTTATGGGGTGTCGTGTATAGGCCAGTATTCCACGTTGATGTTATGGGGTATCATGTGTAGGCCAGTATTCCACGTTGATGTTATGGGGTATCGTGTGTAGGCCAGTATTCCACGTTGATGTTATGGGGTATCGTGTGTAGGCCAGTATTCCACTTTGATGTTATGGGGTATCGTGTGTAGGCCAGTATTCCACGTTGATGTTATGGGGTGTCGTGTGTAGGCCAGTATTCCACTTTGATGTTATGGGGCATTGTGTGTAGGCCAGTATTCCACGTTGATGTTATGGGGTATCGTGTGTAGGCCAGTATTCCACGTTGATGTTATGGGGTATCGTGTGTAGGCCAGTATTCCACGTTGATGTTATGGGGTATCGTGTGTAGGCCAGTATTCCACGTTGATGTTATGGGGCATCGTGTGTAGGCCAGTATTCCACTTTGATGTTATGGGGCATCGTGTGTAGGCCAGTATTCCACGTTGATGTTATGGGGCATCGTGTGGCGGCCAGTATTCCACGTTGATGTTATGGGGCATCGTGTGTAGGCCAGTATTCCACGTTGATGTTATGGGGCATCGTGTGTAGGCCAGTATTCCACGTTGATGTTATGGGGCATCGTGTGTAGGCCAGTATTCCACGTTGATGTTATGGGGTATCGTGTGTAGGCCAGTATTCCACGTTGATGTTATGGGGTATCGTGTGTAGGCCAGTATTCCACGTTGATGTTATGGGGTATCGTGTGTAGATCAGTATTCCACGTTGATGTTATGGGGTGTCGTGTGTAGGCCAGTATTCCACGTTGATGTTATGGGGTATCGTGTGTAGGCCAGTATTCCACGTTGATGTTATGGGGTATCGTGTGTAGGCCAGTATTCCACGTTGATGTTATGGGGCATCGTGTGTAGGCCAGTATTCCACGTTGATGTTATGGGGCATCGTGTGTAGGCCAGTATTCCACGTTGATGTTATGGGGTATCGTGTGTAGGCCAGTATTCCACGTTGATGTTATGGGGTTTCGTGTGTAGGCCAGTATTCCACGTTGATGTTATGGGGTATCGTGTGTAGGCCAGTATTCCACGTTGATGTTATGGGGTATCGTGTGTAGGCCAGTATTCCACGTTGATGTTATGGGGTATCGTGTGTAGGCCAGTATTCCACGTTGATGTTATGGGGTGTCGTGTGTAGGCCAGTATTCCACGTTGATGTTATGGGGCATCGTGTGTAGGCCAGTATTCCATGTTGATGTTATGGGGTATCGTGTGTAGGCCAGTATTCCACGTTGATGTTATGGGGTATTGTGTGTAGGCCAGTATTCCACGTTGATGTTATGGGGCATCGTGTGTAGGCCAGTATTCCACGTTGATGTTATGGGGTGTCGTGTATAGGCCAGTATTCCACGTTGATGTTATGGGGTATCATGTGTAGGCCAGTATTCCACGTTGATGTTATGGGGTGTCGTGTGTAGGCCAGTATTCCACGTTGATGTTATGGGGTATCGTGTGTAGGCCAGTATTCCACGTTGATGTTATGGGGTGTCGTGTGTAGGCCAGTATTCCACGTTGATGTTATGGGGTATCGTGTGTAGGCCAGCGACACAATGTGGGAATAAGTCTGTACTTTCTGAAGGAACTGTATCTCTTGTACCCAGACTGTTCCCACAACCTAATGAAACTGTTCTGGTGTCGCGCTCGCTATCCTCAAACTCCCTGTCATAAATCAACCAAGGCGCAGCGTGCATGTCGTTCCACATCTTTTAATCGGAGTGAAAACCTTAACAAAACAAAAAGGTAAACAGCAATGAACGTGACGCAACCGAGGTGCACACAAACACACACAGAAAATAATAATTACCCACAACATTAGGTGGGAAAAAAGGCTGCCTAAGTATGATTCTCAATCAGAGACAACGATAGACAGCTGTCCCTGATTGAGAACCATACCCGGCCAAAACATAGAAATACAGAAACCTAGAAAACAAAACCTAGAATGCCCACCCCACCCCACCCTGACCTAACCAAATAGAGAAATAAAACGGATCTCTAAGGTCAGGGCGTGACATCTGGCAACGTTTGAAGAACTTAAAAAGGCTGTTCTGTCAACATTCTGGCAACATCAAAGGAATGTTTTGTTCACCATGATACAAACATTATCTGAATGTCAGCACAACTGGACAGAAATATATCTTGTCATGTTCGCACAATGTTCCCACAACCTAATGAAACATTCTGGGAACCTTTAAAGAACAGATGAAATGTGTTCTGGGAACATCCCTGTAACATCAGGTGAATGTTTTGTTGCACCCTAAAATAAACATTGTAGAATCATCCACACAATTGTACCGTTTTTGTGTTTTGGGAATATGTATTTTGTGATGTCCCCACAATTTTTCCACTAGACTGTTCCCACAACCTAATGAAACATTCTGGGAACCTTTAAAGAACAGATTAAATGTGTTCTGGGAACATCCCTGTAACATCAGGTGAATGTTTTGTTGCACCCTAAAATAAACATTGTAGAATCATCCACACAATTGTACCGTTTTTGTGTTTTGGGAATATGTATTTTGTGATGTCCCCACAATTTTTCCACTAGACTGTTCCCACAACCTAATGAAACATTCTGGGAACCTTTAAAGAACAGATGAAATGTGTTCTGGGAACATCCTTGTAACATCAGGGGAGTGTTTTTTGCACCCTAAACCCCAAACATACAAACATGTGGTGGCTGTTACAGATGTAATGTACAACATGTGGTGGCTGTTACAGATGTAATGCACAACATTTTAGTGAATGTTAGGAGAACATTCCAAGGATATTTCACCTAAAAAAGTTCTAGACCAACATAGATTTAATCAAAAACATTCTCTGGATGTTTTTGGAATGTTATCCTATTGTTAGATAAACTCTAACTAGAACTTAAAGGGAATCTTAGCTAATGTTCTGGGGATGTTCCCGGTTGACTGGGTACGTGTCTGAGTTGGATATACAGCTGATGGATAGGTGTTGGTAAGGTATGCATCAGTAATAAGTTACAGCTTTGCCAGACATACCAGTGGAAGCTATTGATGCACTTCTTCACTCTTTTCCCCTAGAGCTTTTTAGAAAGAGAAAGAGAGAGAGAGAGAAGAGAGATAGAGTTGTGTCTGAGTTGGAATATTGTGTGTGTGTGTGTGTGTGTGTGTGTGTGTGTGTGTGTGTGTGTGTGTGTGTGTGTGTGTGTGTGTGTCTGTGTGTGTGTGTGTGTGTGTGTGTGTGTGTGTGTGTGTGTGTGTGTGTCTGTGTCTGTGTCTGTGTCTGTGTCTGTGTCTGTGTCTGTGTCTGTGTCTGTGTGTGTGTGTGTGTGTGTGTGTGGGTGTGGGTGTGTGTGGATATGATAGGTGATGGATAGGTGATGGTGAGATATGCATCAGTAATACAGCTATACCAGACATACCAGTGGTGCACTTCTTCACTCCTTTCCCCTAGAGCTGGGCAGAGATGTTCCAGAAATGTCACTCAAATAGCTAACTGTGTGTGTGTGTGTGTGTGTGTGTGTGGACGTGTTTAACTATTCTTGTGGGGACCAGAAGTCCCTACAAGAATAGTAAGCGAACAAAAAGTTGACCAGCTGGGGACATTTTGTTAGTCCCCACAAGGTCAAATGCTATTTCTAGGGGGTTTAGGGTTAAGGTTAGAATTAGTGTTAGGGTTAGAATTAAGTTAAATATTAAGGTTAGGAGCTAGGGTTAGTTGTAGGGTTAGGGTTAGGAGCTAGGGTTAGGTTTAGGGTTAGGATAAAGTTTAGGTTTTTGGGTTAGGGTTAGGGTTAAGGTTAGGGTTAGGGTTAGGGTAAGAGTACGGGTTAGGATTAGGTTTAGGGTTAGGGGTTAGGGAAAATAGGATTTTGAATGGGACTGAATTGTATGTCCCCACAAGGTTAGCTGTACAAGACTGTGTGTGTGTGTGTGTGTGTGTGTGTGTGTGTGTGTGTGTGTGTGTGTGTGTGTGTGTGTGTGTGTGTGTGTGTGTATGTGTGTGTGAATCCAAACTCTTCCTAAAACTATTGCAGGACGTGTAGAGAAGTTGCTTTAACTTAACAGAAAGTTCCTGCCTCAATGGTAATAGCTCCCAACACCTATCAGCATGTACTTCAATCAATACATATTGTTAAGCCTGTCTAGGTGGAAGGTTGTAGGGTGAGGACATTAGTCTCCTTGTTTCCATGTCTCCAGACATCTGTCTGACATTTGGAGTATTTGCGTCCTTTGCAAATTTGTGTTTCTGTCTTGACTCTCTCTGTCTTGACACACACTCTCTCTCTCTCTCTCTCTCTCTCTCTCTCTCTCTCTCTCTCTCTCTCTCTCTCTCTCTCTCTCTCTCTCTCTCTCTCTCTCTCTCTCTCTCTTTCTCTCTCTCTCTCCAGGTAAAGGATGTGATGAAGGATGTGATGGCAGGCCTACAGCAGACCAACAGTGAGAAGATTCTGCTTAGCTGGGTGCGCCAGTCCACCAAGGACTATCCCCACGTCAATGTGGTCAACTTCTCCTCCAGCTGGGCCGACGGCCTGGCCTTCAACGCACTCATCCATAGCCACAGGTATCTATAACACTCATCCACAGCCACAGGTAGGAGGATACTCCTCCATAACACTCATCCATAACTGGCCTTCAATGCATCCACAGTCACAGGTATCTATAACGCTCATCCACAGGTATCTATAACACTCATCCACCGGTGTCTATACCACTCATCCACAGGTGTCTATAACCCTCATCCATAACTGGCCTTCAATGCACTCATCCACAGCCACAGGTATCTATAACACTCATCCACAGCCACAGGTCAGATGTCAAACCGACAATCATCCATATATCTTATCCCTAGACCTCATCCAAAGCCACAGGTCAGAGACACTCATCCTTAACACTCATCCACAGCCACAGGTCAGAGACACTCATCCTTAACACTCATCCACAGCCACAGGTCAGAGACACTCATCCATAACACTCATCCACAGCCACAGGTCAGAGACACTCATCCATAACACTCATCCACAGCCACAGGTCAGAGACACTCATCCTTAACACTCATCCACAGCCACAGGTCAGAGACACTCATCCATAACACACAGCCACAGGTCAGAGACACTCATCCATAACACTCATCCACAGCCACAGGTCAGAGACACTCATCCTTAACACTCATCCACAGCCACAGGTCAGAGACACTCATCCATAACACACAGCCACAGGTCAGAGACACTCATCCATAACACTCATCCACAGCCACAGGTCAGAGACACTCATCCATAACACTCATCCACAGCCACAGGTCAGATACACTCATCCTTAACACTCATCCACAGCCACAGGTCAGAGACACTCATCCTTAACACTCATCCACAGCCACAGGTCAGAGACACTCATCCATAACACTCATCCACAGCCACAGGTCAGAGACACTCATCCATAACACTCATCCACAGCCACAGGTCAGAGACACTCATCCTTAACACTCATCCACAGCCACAGGTCAGAGACACTCATCCATAACACACAGCCACAGGTCAGAGACACTCATCCATAACACTCATCCACAGCCACAGGTCAGAGACACTCATCCTTAACACTCATCCACAGCCACAGGTCAGAGACACTCATCCATAACACACAGCCACAGGTCAGAGACACTCATCCATAACACTCATCCACAGCCACAGGTCAGAGACACTCATCCATAACACTCATCCACAGCCACAGGTCAGAGACACTCATCCTTAACACTCATCCACAGCCACATTTCAGAGACACTCATCCTTAACACTCATCCACAGCCACAGGTCAGAGACACTCATCCATAACACTCATCCACAGCCACAGGTCAGAAACACTCATCCTTAACTCTCATCCACAGCCTGTGGGGAATTGTGAATTTGCTCAAGGTGTAGAAAATAAGATAAGTTGAACAACTGCACTATTTAAGGTTTAATAGACAGTAGACAGACATATTGGGAGACAGACGCGTTCCTCTGAGAGGTTGGGAACAATCTGCCCCCTTCCACAGGCAAGACATTCATTATATTCTCATATCTCTCTTATCTCTGCTCTCCAGCTGCCTCCCGGGTGCCTGGGCCCTGGTCAAAACATACTGCCTCCCGGGTGCCTGGGCCCTGGTCAAAACATACTGCCTCCCGAGTGCCTGGGCCCTGGTCAAAACATACTGCCTCCTGAGTGCCTGGGCCCTGTTCAAAACATACTGCCTCCCGAGTGCCTGGGCCCTGGTCAAAACATACTGCCTCCCGAGTGCCTGGGCCCTGGTCAAAACATACTGCCTCCAAGTGCCTGGGCCCTGGTCAAAACATACTGCCTCCCGAGTGCCTGGGCCCTGGTCAAAACATAAGCCAACTTGCAAGGCCAGAGTGACCTCACTTTAAAGAGCCTATAGCTAAATGAAATCCTTCTGCCTTAGGAATGTCACTTAGGGCGTTAATGCTGTCTAAGTGCTGTTTTATAGTGAGCCCCATCCTCAGAGAGGGGTCAACCTCTGGTTTAATATGCGTCTCAAATTTTGTGTTTTGATGATATGAGAGACTGGTCTCTCATTCATCATTCTAACAAGGCATAGCAGGTAGCGGGAGAACGGACATCCACCATGTACCAAAACTCCCCTCCACTGGGGCTAAACTAGGCTGTTTAATTTGAATAAATGTGCTGGACAAGGCAAAACGTCCGGAGGCAGTGACCCTGAAGCGAGGTTGTGCAGAGATCAACATTGCATCAGTTGTTGATCATTAAACATCTCATGCATCATGTCCTCATAATCATCCTCGTTGTCGTTGGAATTGAAAACATTTCTCTGCAGTGTTTCAGCTACACGTTTCCTCTCATACATTTCCACACCACCAATGTTCTATAAACACCAGGAAGTCCGTTTTTCACGCGATAAAACGGCAACACTGGCTGTCCTTGTACCTTCAGCAGTCTGACATCAGTATTATCAACAGATATCAACGTTGAGTCTACCATTTTAATTTACCGTTTGAACCTTCAACTTAGCACAAACAGACACTGCCAGGACATACAGGGAGAGAGAAATATACAGTATGTATCCTGCTAACGTTAACATGAACCTGATTCATCTTACATTTCTACCATTCCCTTTTTACAGTAGCGTAACAGTCCTCTGTTTGTCTTTGCCATGCACCGTCCTGAGTGGTATACCAATGACAAATCAGTATCTCAATGTATTTATTTCAAATCAACATTACTACATATGTTTTCCAGTGTGAAGACCCCCACAATCAACCTGCTACTGTAAATAAACAATATTGGCAATCCCAAATCAATTACAGGCAAGGTTGACCCCCCCCTCCCAACACACATTTATCTGACATCTCTTCATTTACATTACACATGTAACTCATGCCTGTCTCAGTGGAGGGTCCTTGATGATGTCCCGAAGTCAATATCTGGGGGATAGTCTAATTTTCCCAACCAGACGAGTCTCTCACCTGATCATCCTTCACTGTCCATTTTGTCTCGTCCATTTTTTATCAGCAGACAAGATGTCTCCATGCTGGCTTCACGTGCTCGGTCTCAGGACTCATGCTGCACTCCTGAGAGAAAAGCAGTCAATAGCTTCCATGTACGCAAGTTGCTGGCTCGGACTCAGGTCTCAGGTAGAAGTGGTGAGGGACAAGGCCGTAGTGGACACCATTACTTCAACCGGTTAGAAGGAGTGAGGCTCACATTGATCCCGGTTCACTATCACCATAACCTGGAGAGGAGACAGACCAAAACAACAGTTTAGGAAACAGGAATTTAAGACAAATTACTCACTGTATGACTAATTATTACATTTTCCAATAGTCTTAATATAAAATGTCTAAAACAAATAACAAAACACTTTTGAAACTATTTTGCAAGTTGACTTTTACTTCCCCATCATAGTTGGCGATCTCACCACAGAGGTAGAGGGTCAGGGAGGTAGAGGGTCAGGGAGGTAGAGGGCCAGGGAGGTAGAGGGTCAGGGAGGTAGAGGGCCAGGCAGGTAGAGGGTCAGGGAGGTAGAGGGCCAGGGAGGTAGAGGGCCAGGGAGGTACCAGGGAGGTAGAGGGCCAGGGAGGTAGAGGGCCAGGGAGGTAGAGGGCCAGGGAGGTACCAGGGAGGTAGAGGGCCAGGGAGGTAGAGGGCCAGGCAGGTAGAGGGTCAGGGAGGTAGAGGGTCAGGGAGGTAGAGGGTCAGGGAGGTAGAGGGGCAGGGAGGGACCAGGGAGGTAGAGGGCCAGGGAGGTACCAGGGAGGTAGAGGGCCAGGGAGGTACCAGGGAGGTAGAGGGCCAGGGAGGTAGAGGGCCAGGCAGGTAGAGGGTCAGGGAGGTAGAGGGCCAGGGAGGTAGAGGGCCAGGGAGGTACCAGGGAGGTAGAGGGCCAGGGAGGTAGAGGGCCAGGGAGGTAGAGGGCTAGGGAGGTAGAGGGTCAGGGAGGTAGAGGGCCAGGGAGGTAGAGGGCCAGGGAGGTAGAGGGTCAGGGAGGTAGAGGGCCAGGCAGGTAGAGTGTCAGGGAGGTAGAGGGCCAGGGAGGTAGAGGGTCAGGGAGGTACCAGGGAGTTAGAGGGCCAGGGAGTTAGAGGGTCAGGGAGGTAAAGGGTCAGGGAGGTAGAGGGTCAGGGAGGTAGAGGGTCAGGGAGTTAGAGGGCCAGGGAGGTAGAGGGTCAGGGAGGTAGAGGGTCAGGGAGGTAGAGGGCCAGGGAGGTAAAGGGTCAGGGAGGTAGAGGGTCAGGGAGGTAAAGGGTCAGGGAGGTAGAGGGCCAGGGAGGTAGAGGGCCAGGGAGGTAGAGGGTCAGGGAGGTACCAGGGAGTTAGAGGGTCAGGGGGGTAGAGGGCCAGGGAGGTACCAGGGAGTTAGAGGGTCAGGGAGGTACCAGGGAGTTAGAGGGTCAGGGAGGTAAAGGGTCAGGGAGGTAAAGGGTCAGGGAGGTAGAGGGTCAGGGAGGTAGAGGGTCAGGGAGGTAGAGGGTCAGGGAGGTAGAGGGCCAGGGAGGTAAAGGGTCAGGGAGGTAGAGGGCCAGGGAGGTAAAGGGTCAGGGAGGTAGAGGACCAGGGAGTTAGAAGGTCAGGGAGGTAAAGGGTCAGGGAGGTAGAGGGTCAGGGAGGTACCAGGGAGTTAGAGGGTCAGGGAGGTAAAGGGTCAGGGAGGTAGAGGGTCAGGGAGGTACCAGGGAGGTAGAGGGCCAGGCAGGTAGAGGGTCAGGGAGGTACCAGGGAGTTAGAGGGTCAGGGAGGTAAAGGGTCAGGGAGGTAGAGGGTCAGGGAGGTAGAGGTCCAGGGAGGTAGAGGTCCAGGGAGGTAGAGGACCAGGGAGTTAGAAGGTCAGGGAGGTAGAGGACCAGGGAGGTTGATGGTCAGGTTGGTAGAGGGTCAGATATTTAGATGGAGGTAGATGGTAGATGGAGGTACAGGGAGGTAAGATGGAGGTAGATTGAGGTACAGGGAAGTAGATGGAGGTAGATAAGGTACAGGGAGGTAGATGGAGGTAGATAGAGGTACAGGGAAGTAGATGGAGGTACAGGGAGGTAGATGGAGGTAGATAGAGGTACAGGGAAGTAGATGGAGGTAGATATAGGTACAGGGAAGTAGATGGAGGTAGATAGAGGTACAGGGAAGTAGATGGATGTAGATAGAGGTACAGGGAAGCAGATGGAGGTAGATAGAGGTACAGGGAGGTAGATGGAGGTAGATAGAGGTACAGGGAAGCAGATGGAGGTAGATAGAGGTACAGGGAGGTAGATGGAGGTAGATAGAGGTACATGGAAGTAGGTGGAGGTAGATAGAGGTACAGGGAAGCAGATGGAGGTACAGGGAAGTAGATGGAGGTAGATAGAGGTACAGGGAAGTAGATGGAGGTAGAGGTACAGGGAAGTAGATGGAGGTAGATAGAGGTACAGGGAAGTAGATGGAGGTAGATGGAGGTACAGGGAAGTAGATGGAGGTAGATAGAGGTACAGGGAAGTAGATGGAGGTAGAGGTACAGGGAAGTAGATGGAGGTAGATGGAGGTACAGGGAAGTAGATGGAGGTAGATGTAAATGTAAATATGTACCTCTATCTACCTCCATCTACCTCCCTGTACCTATATCTACCTCCATCTACTTCCCTGTACCTCTATCTACCTCCATCTACTTCCCTGTACCTCCATCTACCTCCATCTACTTCCCTGTACCTCTACCTCCATCTACTTCCCTGTTCCTCTATCTACCTCCATCTACTTCCCTGTACCTCCATCTACCTCCATCTACTTCCCTGTACCTCTATCTACCTCCACCTACTTCCATGTACCTCTATCTACCTCCATCTACCTCCCTGTACCTCTATCTACCTCCATCTGCTTCCCTGTACCTCTATCTACCTCCATCTACCTCCCTGTACCTCTATCTACCTCCATCTACTTCCCTGTACCTCTACCTCCATCTCCATCTACTTCCCTGTACCTCTATCTACCTCCATCTACTTCCCTGTACCTCTATCTACCTCCATCTACCTCCCTGTACCTATATCTACCTCCATCTGCTTCCCTGTACCTCTATCTACATCCATCTACTTCCCTGTACCTCTATCTACCTCCCTGTACCTCTACCTCCATCTACTTCCCTGTACCTCTATCTACCTCCATCTACTTCCCTGTACCTCCATCTACCTCCATCTACTTCCCTGTACCTCTATCTACCTCCATCTACTTCCCTGTACCTCTACCTCCATCTACTTCCCTGTACCTCTATCTACCTCCATCTACTTCCCTGTACCTCCATCTGCTTCCCTGTACCTCTATCTACCTCCACCTACTTCCATGTACCTCTATCTACCTCCATCTACCTCTATCTACCTCCATCTACTTCCCTGTACCTCTATCTACCTCCATCTACCTCCCTGTACCTATATCTACCTCCATCTGCTTCCCTGTACCTCTATCTACATCCATCTACTTCCCTGTACCTCTATCTACCTCCATCTACTTCCCTGTACCTATATCTACCTCCATCTACTTCCCTGTACCTCTATCTACCTCCATCTACCTCCCTGTACCTCCATCTACTTCCCTGTACCTCTATCTACCTCCATCTACCTCCCTGTACCTTATCTACCTCCATCTACCTCAATCTACCTCCATCTTACCTCCCTGTACCTCCATCTACCATCTACCTCCATCTAAATATCTGACCCTCCAGCAACCTGACCATCAACCTCCCTGGTCCTCTACCTCCCTGACCTTCTAACTCCCTGGACCTCTACCTCCCTGGACCTCTACCTCCCTGGACCTCTACCTCCCTGACCCTCTACCTCCCTGGCCCTCTACCTCCCTGACCCTCTACCTCCCTGACCCTCTACCTCCCTGACCCTCTAACTCCCTGGTACCTCCCTGACCCTCTACCTCCCTGACCCTTTACCTCCCTGACCTTCTACCTCCCTGGTCCTCTACCTCCCTGACCCTTTACCTCCCTGGCCCTCTACCTCCCTGACCCTTTACCTCCCTGACCCTCTACCTCCCTGACCCTCTACCTCCCTGACCCTCTACCTCCCTGACCCTTTACCTCCCTGACCCTCTAACTCCCTGGTACCTCCCTGACCCTCTAACTCCCTGGTACCTCCCTGGCCCTCTACCCCCCTGACCCTCTAACTCCCTGGTACCTCCCTGACCCTCTACCTCCCTGACACTCTACCTCCCTGCCCCTCTACCTCCCTGACCCTTTACCTCCCTGACCCTTTACCTCCCTGGCCCTCTACCTCCCTGACCCTCTACCTCCCTGACCCTCTACCTCCCTGGCCCTCTAACTCCCTGACCCTCTACCTCCCTGACCCTCTACCTCCCTGACCCTTTACCTCCCTGACCCTCTAACTCCCTGGCCCTCTAACTCCCTGGTACCTCCCTGACCCTCTACCTCCCTGGCCCTCTACCTCCCTGACACTCTACCTGCCTGGCCCTCTACCTCCCTGACCCTCTACCTGCCTGACCCTCTGTAAGGTCTTCACTGTAAGGTCTTATCCAGAGCGACTTACAAATTGGAAAGTTCATACATATTCATCCTGGTCCCCCCGTGGGGAATGAACCCACAACCCTGGCGTTGCAAGCGCCATGCTCTACCAACTGAGCCACACGGGACCAGATAGAGGTAGATAGAGGTACAGGGAGGTAGATGGTAGATAGAGGTACAGGGAGGTAGATAGAGGTACAGGGAGGTAGATGGAGGTAGATGGAGGTACAGGGAAGTAGATGGAGGTGGATAGATAAAACCCTTAGAGAGAGAAACTAAATCAAATTAAAGCAGCAATACACTCCGTCAGAAATATCTGTATTACTTATTACATTCACCTTTCACCCTCTGGCCTTTCTAGTGAGGCTGATCCGCCTCAGCAGGAAGTCAGGACAGAGGTCAACACAGAGGTTAAAGGTTACAGGAAATAAAAGAAGGGCAAGAACGCTGCTTTGGTTCCTGTGTGTAGATGAACCTCAGCTCTCCCCCTTTCTTCACCTTTACTCAGACTAAATATTTAAAAACGTTCAAAATATCCTCTGTTTCTTAGTCACAGTGTTTTTCAGTACAATTCCCATCAGAATTCGGGACAATAGACTTCAGAAAATGGTATTTGCGTGTCCTTTAAGGTGCCTCCTTTCTCACCCGTGAAGAACCAACTCAAAGCCAATAACAAGTCCACACATAATACATCACCCGCTGTATTACCACCACTAACACATAATACATCACCCGCTGTATTACCACCACTAACACATAATACATCACCCGCTGTATTACCACCACTAACACATAATACATCACCCGCTGTATTACCACCACTAACACATAATACATCACCCGCTGTATTACCACCACTAACACATAATACATCACCCGCTGTATAACCACCACTAACACATAATACATCACCCGCTGTATTACCACCACTAACACATAATACATCACCCGCTGTATAACCACCACTAACACATAATACATCACCCGCTGTATTACCACCACTAACACATAATACATCACCCGCTGTATTACCACCACTAACACATAATACATCACCCGCTGTATTACCACCACTAACACATAATACATCACCCGCTGTATTACCACCACTAACACATAATACATCACCCGCTGTATTACCACCACTAGCACATAATACATCACCCGCTGTATTACCACCACTAACACATAATACATCACCCGCTGTATTACCACCACTAACACATAATACATCACCCGCTGTATGACCACCACTAACACATAATACATCACCCGCTGTATGACCACCACTAACACATAATACATCACCCGCTGTATTACCACCACTAACACATAATACATCACCCGCTGTATTACCACCACTAACACATAATACATCACCCGCTGTATTACCACCACTAACACATAATACATCACCCGCTGTATTACCACCACTAACACATAATACATCACCCGCTGTATTACCACCACTAACACATAATACATCACCCGCTGTATTACCTCCACTAACACATAATACATCACCCGCTTTATTACCACCACTAACACATAATACATCACCCGCTGTATAACCACCACTAACACATTATACATCACCCGCTGTATTACCACCACTAACACATAATACATCACCCGCTGTATTACCACCACTAACACATATTCATCAGTATAGCTGGGTGGGTTGTGTGTGTATGCAGGTGTGTGTGTGGGTAAAACGTAGGGCAAAATACTACACCTGTTGTATTCAGCGTTTCACTGTAAGGTCTACTACACCTGTTGTATTCAGCATTTCACTGTGAGGTCTACTACACCTGTTGTATTCAGCGTTTCACTGTGAGGTCTACTACACCTGTTGTATTCAGCGTTTCACTGTAAGGTCTACTACACCTGTTGTATTCGGCGTTTCACTGTAAGGTCTACTACACCTGTTGTATTCGGCGTTTCACTGTAAGGTCTACTACACCTGTTGTATTCGGCGTTTCACTATAAGGTCTACTACACCTGTTGTATTCGGCGTTTCACTGTAAGGTCTACTACACCTGTTGTATTCGGCGATTCACTGTAAGGTCTACTACACCTGTTGTATTCGGCGTTTCACTGTGAGGTCTACTACACCTGTTGTATTCAGCGTTTCACTGTGAGGTCTACTACACCTGTTGTATTCAGCGTTTCACTGTAAGGTCTACTACACCTGTTGTATTCGGCGTTTCACTGTAAGGTCTACTACACCTGTTGTATTCGGCGTTTCACTGTAAGGTCTACTACACCTGTTGTATTCAGCGTTTCACTGTAAGGTCTACTACACCTGTTGTATTCAGCGTTTCACTGTAAGGTCTACTACACCTGTTGTATTCAGCGTTTCACTGTAAGGTCTACTACACCTGTTGTATTCAGCGTTTCACTGTAAGGTCTACTACACCTGTTGTATTCAGCATTTCACTGTAAGGTCTACTACACCTGTTGTATTCAGCATTTCACTGTAAGGTCTACTACACCTGTTGTATTCAGCATTTCACTGTGAGGTCTACTACACCTGTTGTATTCAGCGGTTCACTGTAAGGTCTACTACACCTGTTGTATTCGGCGTTTCACTGTGAGGTCTACTACACCTGTTGTATTCAGCGTTTCACTGTAAGGTCTACTACACCTGTTGTATTCAGCGTTTCACTGTAAGGTCTACTACACCTGTTGTATTCAGCGTTTCACTGTAAGGTCTACTACACCTGTTGTATTCAGCGTTTCACTGTAAGGTCTACTACACCTGTTGTATTCAGCGTTTCACTGTAAGGTCTACTACACCTGTTGTATTCAGCATTTCACTGTGAGGTCTACTACACCTGTTGTATTCAGCGGTTCACTGTAAGGTCTACTACACCTGTTGTATTCGGCGTTTCACTGTAAGGTCTACTACACCTGTTGTATTCGGCGTTTCACTGTAAGGTCTACTACACCTGTTGTATTCAGCGTTTCACTGTAAGGTCTACTACACCTGTTGTATTCAGTGTTTCACTGAAAGGTCTACTACACCTGTTGTATTCAGCGGTTCACTGTAAGGTCTACTACACCTGTTGTATTCAGCGTTTCACTGTAAGGTCTACTACACCTGTTGTATTCAGCGTTTCACTGTAAGGTCTACTACACCTGTTGTATTCAGCGTTTCACTGTAAGGTCTACTACACCTGTTGTATTCAGCGTTTCACTGTAAGGTCTACTACACCTGTTGTATTCAGCGTTTCACTGTAAGGTCTACTACACCTGTTGTATTCAGCGTTTAACTGTAAGGTCTACTACACCTGTTGTATTCAGCGTTTCACTGTAAGGTCTACTACACCTGTTGTATTCAGCGTTTCACTGTAAGGTCTACTACACCTGTTGTATTCAGCATTTCACTGTCAGGTCTACTACACCTGTTTTATTCAGCGGTTCACTGTAAGGTCTACTACACCTGTTGTATTCAGCGGTTCACTGTAAGGTCTACTACACCTGTTGTATTCAGCATTTCACTGTAAGGTCTACTACACCTGTTGTATTCATTATTTCACTGTGAGGTCTACCTACACCTGTTGTATTCAGCGTTTCACTGTAAGGTCTACTACACCTGTTGTATTCAGCATTTCACTGTAAGGTCTACTACACCTATTGTATTCAGCATTTCACTGTAAGGTCTACTACACCTGTTGTATTCAGCATTTCACTGTGGGGTCTACTACACCTGTTGTATTCGGCGTTTCACTGTAAGGTCTACTACACCTGTTGTATTCGGCGTTTCACTGTAAGGTCTACTACACCTGTTGTATTCAGCGTTTCACTGTAAGGTCTACTACACCTGTTGTATTCAGCGTTTCACTGTAAGGTCTACTACACCTGTTGTATTCAGCGTTTCACTGTAAGGTCTACTACACCTGTTGTATTCAGCGTTTCACTGTAAGGTCTACTACACCTGTTGTATTCAGCGTTTCACTGTAAGGTCTACTACACCTGTTGTATTCAGCGTTTCACTGTAAGGTCTACTACACCTGTTGTATTCAGCGTTTCACTGTAAGGTCTACTACACCTGTTGTATTCAGCGTTTCACTGTAAGGTCTACTACACCTGTTGTATTCAGCGTTTCACTGTAAGGTCTACTACACCTGTTGTATTCAGCGTTTAACTGTAAGGTCTACTACACCTGTTGTATTCAGCGTTTCACTGTAAGGTCTACTACACCTGTTGTATTCAGCGTTTCACTGTAAGGTCTACTACACCTGTTGTATTCAGCATTTCACTGTGAGGTCTACTACACCTGTTTTATTCAGCGGTTCACTGTAAGGTCTACTACACCTGTTGTATTCAGCGGTTCACTGTAAGGTCTACTACACCTGTTGTATTCACCATTTCACTGTAAGGTCTACTACACCTGTTGTATTCAGCATTTCACTGTGAGGTCTACCTACACCTGTTGTATTCAGCGTTTCACTGTAAGGTCTACTACACCTGTTGTATTCAGCATTTCACTGTAAGGTCTACTACACCTATTGTATTCAGCATTTCACTGTAAGGTCTACTACACCTGTTGTATTCAGCATTTCACTGTGGGGTCTACTACACCTGTTGTATTCGGCGTTTCACTGTAAGGTCTACTACACCTGTTGTATTCGGCGTTTCACTGTAAGGTCTACTACACCTGTTGTATTCAGCGTTTCACTGTAAGGTCTACTACACCTGTTGTATTCAGCGTTTCACTGTAAGGTCTACTACACCTGTTGTATTCAGCGTTTCACTGTAAGGTCTACTACACCTGTTGTATTCAGCGTTTCACTGTAAGGTCTACTACACCTGTTGTATTCAGCGTTTCACTGTAAGGTCTACTACACCTGTTGTATTCAGCGTTTCACTGTAAGGTCTACTACACCTGTTGTATTCGGCGTTTCACTGTGAGGTCTACTACACCTGTTTTATTCAGCGGTTCACTGTAAGGTCTACTACACCTGTTGTATTCGGCGTTTCACTGTAAGGTCTACTACACCTGTTGTATTCGGCGTTTCACTGTAAGGTCTACTACACCTGTTGTATTCGGCGTTTCACTGTAAGGTCTACTACACCTGTTGTATTCGGCGTTTCACTGTAAGGTCTACTACACCTGTTGTATTCAGCGTTTCACTGTAAGGTCTACTACACCTGTTGTATTCAGCGTTTCACTGTAAGGTCTACTACACCTGTTGTATTCAGCGTTTCACTGTAAGGTCTACTACACCTGTTGTATTCAGCGTTTCACTGTAAGGTCTACTACACCTGTTGTATTCAGCATTTCACTGTAAGGTCTACTACACCTGTTGTATTCAGCATTTCACTGTGAGGTCTACTACACCTGTTGTATTCAGCGGTTCACTGTAAGGTCTACTACACCTGTTGTATTCGGCGTTTCACTGTGAGGTCTACTACACCTGTTGTATTCAGCGTTTCACTGTAAGGTCTACTACACCTGTTGTATTCGGCGTTTCACTGTAAGGTCTACTACACCTGTTGTATTCGGCGTTTCACTGTAAGGTCTACTACACCTGTTGTATTCGGCGTTTCACTGTACGGTCTACTACACCTACACCTGTTGTATTCGGCGTTTCACTGTAAGGTCTACTACACCTGTTGTATTCAGCATTTCACTGTGAGGTCTACTACACCTGTTGTATTCAGCGTTTCACTGTAAGGTCTACTACACCTGTTGTATTCAGCATTTCACTGTGAGGTCTACTACACCTGTTGTATTCAGCGTTTCACTGTGAGGTCTACTACACCTGTTGTATTCAGCGTTTCACTGTAAGGTCTACTACACCTGTTGTATTCGGCGTTTCACTGTAAGGTCTACTACACCTGTTGTATTCGGCGTTTCACTGTAAGGTCTACTACACCTGTTGTATTCGGCGTTTCACTGTAAGGTCTACTACACCTGTTGTATTCGGCGTTTCACTGTAAGGTCTACTACACCTGTTGTATTCGGCGTTTCACTGTAAGGTCTACTACACCTGTTGTATTCAGCGTTTCACTGTGAGGTCTACTACACCTGTTGTATTCAGCGTTTCACTGTGAGGTCTACTACACCTGTTGTATTCAGCGTTTCACTGTAAGGTCTACTACACCTGTTGCATTCGGCGTTTCACTGTAAGGTCTACTACACCTATTGTATTCGGCGTTTCACTGTGAGGTCTACTACACCTGTTGTATTCGGCGTTTCACTGTAAGGTCTACTACACCTTTTATATTCGGCGTTTCACTGTAAGGTCTACTACACCTGTTGTATTCGGCGTTTCACTGTAAGGTCTACTACACCTGTTGTATTCGGCGTTTCACTGTAAGGTCTACTACACCTGTTGTATTCGGCGTTTCACTGTAAGGTCTACTACACCTGTTGTATTCGACGTGACAAATACCAGTTGATTTGGTTTGAATTGGGAGCTCTCTTAACGTCTGTTTTGTGGTTCCTTTATAAAGCTGCAGAACTTCCCTGACTGCTCTCCCAAGGCAGCGCGCCTCAGGAAGCATTTCACAGGGAGAGATACACAATCATTGTTCAACTCATCACAATACTTGGTAGTGGACACCCCATCCTTTCCTGATAGAGAAAATCAACATTTCGTTAGTTTTCACTATGTTAAATCTTAATCAGTCAAGTCAGAGTCGCAGGTCAGATGTTAGCCCTCAAATTCCTCCGTGGGTTTTCCTTATTTTATCTGGCTCAGGGCAAGAATGCAAATGTGTGTCTGCCCTCGAGGCAGAGCTGCCCTCAGAACAAGATTCAAGAAGAAAAGCTCTAATCTGCTCAGTCATCATCCAATCAGCTCTTCTACTCCTTTACCTGTTGGCATTTAGTCTGGAACAGAGTGGTCTGATTGGCTAGAGAATGTTTAGAGGATGAATCTGGTTGGCTCATTCTGTTCCCGCCCCCTGCAGGCCCGAGCTGTTTGATTGGAGCATTGTGGAGAAGCAGAAGAGTGCCATGGAGAGATTGGATCACGCCTTCAGCAAAGCTGAGCAAACCCTGGGCATAGACAGACTGCTGGACGCTGAGGGTAAGATCCCTGACCCCTAACCCTAACCCAGACCCTAACACTGACCCCTAACCCAGACCCTAACACTGACCCCTTACCCAGACCCTAACACTGACCCCTAACCCTGACCTCTAACCCAGACCCTGACCCCTAACCCTGACCCCTAGCCCAGACCCTAACACTGACCCCTAACCCTGACCCCTAGCCCTGACCCCTAGCCCAGACCCTAACCCTGACCCCTAGCCCAGACCATAACCCTGACCCCTAACCCAGACCCTAACCCTTACCCCTAACCCAGACCCCAACCCCTAACCCAGACCCTAACCCTGACCCCTAGCCCAGACCATAACCCTGACCCCTAACCCAGACCCTAACCCTTAACCCTGACCCCTGACCCTTCAGTAAGGCGGAACAACCCCTGGGCACAGTGCTGGACGCTGAGAGGAAGAGACACCTGTATGGAGCCAGTTTACAATAAAATGTCAGCTGAAACCCCTCATTTTCTTACTACCACATTTAACCAGAAGCCCATCTGATGTCAGTATGGGGCCGTATTTACAGTCTTCACTTGGGTTTAAAAGTGAGGAATAGTTACAGTATTACTCTGTGCTATTGTTTAAGCCAGTGAATCTCACCGTCGTCACGTCGCCGTGATTTAGGACTTCCAACCCCTTTTAACCTTTTACTGCAGTGGGTTAAACCAGGGGCACACAGAGTGTTTCTTGGTAGTCTTAAACAAATCTACTTTGTAACAAAAGTATCCACCTCACACACATGGTTATGGGCTTAACAAAAAGAAGACACCTGGTATCATGTCACATATAGAGTTGAAATGTATTACATTTTGAATTTGCATCCCAATATTACACTTTATATACATCACAGAAGACTGAAATAAAACAAAGGCGTTTGACATAGAAACCCATGAGGCCACATGAGGGTGATGTGGTCATTTGACCACGGGAAAGGATACACATGGTATGTTTGGGCTACAGAACGTAGGATCATCTAGGGCTGAGTTAGAGCGGTGTTTGTGAGACTAGGGCAGTCCCAATGGTTTGAGCTACAGAACGTAGGATCATCTAACGGGGGCTGAGTTAGAGCGGTGTTTGTGAGACTAGGGCAGTGCCAATGGTTTGAGCTACAGAACATAGGATCATCTAACGAGGGCTGAGTTAGAGCGGTGTTTGTGAGACTAGGGCAGTCCCAATGGTTTGAGCTACAGAACATAGGATCATCTAACGAGGGCTGAGTTAGAGCGGTGTTTGTGAGACTAGGGCAGTCCCAATGGTTTGAGCTACAGAACGTAGGATCATCTAACGGGGGCTGAGTTAGAGCGGTGTTTGTGAGACTAGGGCAGTCCCAATGGTTTGAGCTACAAACTATTAAAGCTTTCTCTGAAAAGCTGAGACTCTCAGGAACACGCACATGTGACATGTTTAGGTCTATGACCTCACGAGCTACAGTAGAACACGCACATGTGACATGTTTAGGTCTATGACCTCACGAGCTACAGTAGAACACGCACATGTGACATGTTTAGGTCTATGACCTCACGAGCTACAGTAGAACACGCACATGTGACATGTTTAGGTCTATGACCTCACGAGCTACAGTAGAACACGCACATGTGACATGTTTAGGTCTATGACCTCACGAGCTACAGTAGAACACGCACATGTGACATGTTTAGGTCTATGACCTCACGAGCTACAGTAGAACACGCACATGTGACATGTTTAGGTCTATGACCTCACGAGCTACAGTAGAACACGCACATGTGACATGTTTAGGTCTATGACCTCACGAGCTACAGTAGAACACGCACATGTGACATGTTTAGGTCTATGACCTCACGAGCTACAGTAGAACACGCACATGTGACATGTTTAGGTCTATGACCTCACGAGCTACAGTAGAACACGCACATGTGACATGTTTAGGTCTATGACCTCACGAGCTACAGTAGAACACGCACATGTGACATGTTTAGGTCTATGACCTCACGAGCTACAGTAGAACACGCACATGTGACATGTTTAGGTCTATGACCTCACGAGCTACAGTAGAACACGCACATGTGACATGTTTAGGTCTATGACCTCACAAGCTACAGTAGAGTCGTTAGAAGGTAAGGTTCTTCCACATAGCAAATCATAGGATCATAGAGTCTATAACACTGTAATAAGCTCACATAGTTGCTGTCACAAACTCTACACAGTTGTCACTGAGTAGTTGGATATTAATTTCCCCAATGAGCAAACAATTTCTGGACTTACAGCATTCATATCAATTCATTTAGATCAGGTTTTTGCTTTGGCGGACCTTATTTTTTGTATTGACGTTTGTCAATAAAACTCATGAATACAACTGTTTATGTCAAATAGTTTTGTGTTCTACTTGTAGCCCTGGTTGTCCTGAATATAAACTGTTGAAACACTTCATTGTGAGGATAAATATCAGGGCTGGAAGTCAGATCAATGAGAAGCTGATTTTTACTGGGGCCTCGGGACTGATAGGGTTAATAAACAGCACTGTGTTGGTGTGTAAACAGGTCTCGGGACTGATAGGGTTAATGAACAGCACTGTGTTGGTGTGTAAACAGGCCTCGGGACTGATAGGGTTAATAAACAGCACTGTGTTGGTGTGTAAACAGGCCTCGGGACTGATAGGGTTAATAAACAGCACTGTGTTGGTGTGTAAACAGGCCTCGGGACTGATAGGGTTAATAAACAGCACTGTGTTGGTGTGTAAACAAGTCTCGGGACTGATAGGGTTAATAAACAGCACTGTGTTGGTGTGTAAACAGGCCTCGGGACTGATAGGGTTAATAAACAGCACTGTGTTGGTGTGTAAACAGGCCTCGGGACTGATAGGGTTAATAAACAGCACTGTGTTGGTGTGTAAACAGGCCTCGGGACTGATAGGGTTAATAAACAGCACTGTGTTGGTGTGTAAACAGGCCTCGGGACTGATAGGGTTAATAAACAGCACTGTGTTGGTGTGTAAACAGGCCTCGGGACTGATAGGGTTAATAAACAGCACTGTGTTGGTGTGTAAACAGGCCTCGGGACTGATAGGGTTAATAAACAGCACTGTGTTGGTGTGTAAACAGGCCTCGGGACTGATAGGGTTAATAAACAGCACTGTGTTGGTGTGTAAACAGGCCTCGGGACTGATAGGGTTAATAAACAGCATTGTGTTGGTGTGTAAACAGGCCTCGGGACTGATAGGGTTAATAAACAGCACTGTGTTGGTGTGTAAACAGGCCTCGGGACTGATAGGGTTAATAAACAGCACTGTGTTGGTGTGTAAACAGGCCTCGGGACTGATAGGGTTAATAAACAGCACTGTGTTGGTGTGTAAACAGGCCTCGGGACTGATAGGGTTAATAAACAGCACTGTGTTGGTGTGTAAACAGGCCTCGGGACTGATAGGGTTAATAAACAGCACTGTGTTGGTGTGTAAACAGGCCTCGGGACTGATAGGGTTAATAAACAGCATTGTGTTGGTGTGTAAACAGGCCTCAGGACTGATAGGGTTAATAAACAGCACTGTGTTGGTGTGTAAACAGGCCTCGGGACTGATAGGGTTAATAAACAGCACTGTGTTGGTGTGTAAACAGGCCTCGGGACTGATAGGGTTAATAAACAGCACTGTGTTGGTGTGTAAACAGGCCTCGGGACTGATAGTGTTAATAAACAGCACTGTGTTGGTGTGTAAACAGGCCTCGGGACTGATAGGGTTAATAAACAGCACTGTGTTGGTGTAAACAGGCCTCGGGACTGATAGTGTTAATAAACAGCACTGTGTTGGTGTGTAAACAGGCCTCGGGACTGATAGGGTTAATAAACAGCACTGTGTTGGTGTGTAAACAGGCCTCGGGACTGATAGTGTTAATAAACAGCACTGTGTTGGTGTGTAAACAGGCCTCGGGACTGATAGGGTTAATAAACAGCACTGTGTTGGTGTGTAAACAGGCCTCGGGACTGATAGTGTTAATAAACAGCACTGTGTTGGTGTGTAAACAGGCCTCGGGACTGATAGGGTTAATAAACAGCACTGTGTTGGTGTGTAAACAGGCCTCGGGACTGATAGGGTTAATAAACAGCACTGTGTTGGTGTGTAAACAGGTCTAAGCAGGACATGACTGAGCATGGTGTTGTTGAGCACGGTGTTGTTGAGCACGGTGTTGTTGAGCACGGTGTTGTTGAGCACGGTGTTGTTGAGCACGGTGTTGTTGAGCACGGTGTTGTTGAGCACGGTGTTGTTGAGCACGGTGTTGTTGAGCACGGTGTTGTTGAGCATGGTGTTGTTGAGCACGGTGTTGTTGAGCACGGTGTTGTTGAGCACGGTGTTGTTGAACATGGTGTTGTTGAGCACGGTGTTGTTGAGCACAGTGTTGTTGAGCATGGTGTTGTTGAGGATGGTGTTGTTGAGGATGGTGTTGTTGAGCATGGTGTTGTTGAGCACGGTGTTGTTGAGGATGGTGTTGTTGAACACGGTGTTGTTGAGCATGGTGTTGTTGAGCATGGTGTTGTTGAGCACGGTGTTGTTGAGGATGGTGTTGTTGAACACGGTGTTGTTGAGCATGGTGTTGTTGAGCATGGTGTTGTTTAACACGGTGTTGTTGAACACGGTGTTGTTGAGCACGGTGTTGTTGAGCACGGTGTTGTTGAACACGGTGTTGTTGAGCACGGTGTTGTTGAGCACAGTGTTGTTGAGCATGGTGTTGTTGAGCACGGTGTTGTTGAGGATGGTGTTGTTGAACACGGTGTTGTTGAGCATGGTGTTGTTGAGCACGGTGTTGTTGAGCACGGTGTTGTTGAGCACGGTGTTGTTGAACACGGTGTTGTTGAGCACGGTGTTGTTGAGCACAGTGTTGTTGAGGATGGTGTTGTTGAGGATGGTGTTGTTGTTGAGCACAGTGTTGTTGAGGATGGTGTTGTTGAACACGGTGTTGTTGAGCATGGTGTTGTTGAGCATGGTGTTGTTGAGCACGGTGTTGTTGAGGATGGTGTTGTTGAACACGGTGTTGTTGAGCATGGTGTTGTTGAGCACGGTGTTGTTGAGGATGGTGTTGTTGAACACGGTGTTGTTGAGCATGGTGTTGTTGAGCATGGTGTTGTTGAGCACGGTGTTGTTGAGGATGGTGTTGTTGAACACGGTGTTGTTGAGCATGGTGTTGTTGAGCATGGTGTTGTTTAACACGGTGTTGTTGAACACGGTGTTGTTGAGCACGGTGTTGTTGAGCACGGTGTTGTTGAACACGGTGTTGTTGAGCACGGTGTTGTTGAGCACAGTGTTGTTGAGCATGGTGTTGTTGAGCACGGTGTTGTTGAGGATGATGTTAGGTCCATGGTACCACAGTATATTGTGCACTGTGGCAGAGTCCCATGGTCCAGTATGGATTAGTATTCAGTGGACAGATTGTCATCTGCCACGTCCTAATCAATGATGACACTGGTGTCATGCTCTCATTGAGACGTTAAATAGTCCCAATCACAGAGCGCTAACTACACACCAATGGAATATGGTGGAGGAGAATGCTGATTGGCTACGGCCTAGTAGATTCTGGTCACCTTGGCGATGAGAAGAGATAATCTGGGAGATATGAATTGCATTAATAACTGGGCTTATTGAAGATGTTATGACTGGTGATGTCATTGTTATGTCTTGCCCAGTCATGTTATGACTGGTGATGTCATTGTCATGCCCTGCCCTGGCATGCTATGATTGGTGATGGCATTGTTATGCCCTGCCCACTCATGTTATGATTGGTGATGTTATTGTTATGTCTTGCCCACTCATGTTATGATTGGTGATGTTATTGTTATGTCTTGCCCAGTCATGTTATGATTGGTGATGTCATTGTTATGCCCTGCCCACTCATGTTATGATTGGTGATGTCATTGTTATGTCTTGCCCACTCATGTTATGATTGGTGATGTCATTGTTATGCCTTGCCCAGTCATGCTATGATTGGTGATGTCATTGTTCCAATATAGTGGAAACACTGTCTTCTTTCTAGTTGATATAACTGTAGTGGTTGAGTGATACATCATCCTATATCATCCCACTTCTAGGAATCTAGGTGATATATTTGTCCCATGTGGTCATGTGATATACAGTATGTTGCTTCTGTTAGCTGTGTGAAATATATCAGTCCTCCTCCTGCGTGGCTATTGGATATAGCCCACCCTAGTTGCTCGGGGATATATATTGCCTGGTGGCTCCCTGTGTGTGTGTGTGTGTGTGTGTGTGTGTGTGTGTGTGTGTGTGTGTGTGTGTGTGTGTGTGTGTGTGTGTGTGTGTGTGTGTGTGTGTGTGTGTGTGTGTGTGTGTGTGTGTGTTATACATGTATATTGCTCTGGTGGCAGTGTGTGTGATATGTGATGTTCTCAGTGTGATCTGTCTCTGTCAGTTATTATCAGGGAGACAGATCTGTAGGGTTACAGTCAGGGACGCAGACTGCCCTCACTACATCCTCGTTTGTCCTCAGAGAGACAGAGAGAGAGACAGAGAGACAGAGAGAGAGAGACAGAGAGGGAAAGAGAGAGAGAGAGGGAAATAGACAGAGAGAGAGAGAGGGAAAGAGAGACAGAGAGAGACAGAGAGAGAGAGAGAGAGGGAAAGAGAGACAGAGGGAAAGAGAAAGAGAGAGAGAGAGAGGGAGACAGAGAGAGAGAGACAGAGAGGGAAAGAGAGAGAGAGAGGGAAAGAGAGACAGAGAGGGGAAGAGAGAGAGAGAGACATGGGAAGAGAGAGACAGAGGGAAAGAGAAAAAGAGAGAGAGAGAGAGAGAGAGAGAGAGAGAGAGAGAGAGAGAGAGAGAGAGAGAGAGAGAGAGAGAGAGAGAGAGGGAGGTCCCACAGTTGACAGTGCATGTCAGAGCAGAAACTACCATGAAGTCCATGGAACTGTCTGTAGATCTCTGATAGAATGTGATGAGGTATACAGTATCAGTCAAAGGTTTGGACACACCTACTCCTTCAAGGGTTTTTCTTTATTTTTACTATTTTCTACATTGTAGACATCAAAACTATGAAATAACATATTTGGAATCACGTAGTAACCAAAAAAGTGTTCAAACAAATATATTTTACATTTGAGATTCTTCAAATTAGCCACCTTTTGCCTTGATGACAGCTTTTCACACTCTGGCATTCTCTCATCCAGCTTCATGAAGTCGTCACCTAGAATGCATTTCAATTAACAGGTGTGCCTTGTTAAAAGTACATCTTTGGAATTTCTTTCCTCCTTAATGCGTTTGAGCCAATCAGTTGTGTTGTCACAAGGTAGGGGTGGTATACAGAAGATAGCCCTATTTGGTAAAAGACCAAGTTCATATTATGGCAAGAACAGCTCAAATAAGCAAAGAGAAACAACAGTCCATCATTACTTTAAGACATGAAGGTCAGTAATTGCGGAACATTTCAAAAACTTTGAACGTTTCTTCAAGGGCAGTTACAAAAACCATCAAGCGCTATGATGAAACTGGATCTCATGAGGACCACCACAGGAAAGGAAGACCCAGAGTTACCTCTGATGTAGAGGACAAGTTCATTAGAGTTAACTGCACCTCAGATTGCAGAGTTCAAGTAACAGACGCATCTCAACATCAACTGTTCAGAGGAGACTGCGTGAATCAGGCCTTCATGGTCAAATTGCTGAAAAGAAACCACTACTAAAGGACACCAATAATAAGAAGAGACTTGCTTGGGCCAAGAAACATGAGCAATGGACATTAGACCGGTGGAAATCTGTCCTTTGGTCTGATGAGTCCAAATTTGAGATTTTTGTTTCCAACCGCTGTGTCTTTGTGAGATGCAGAGTAGGTGAACGGATGATCTCCGTATGTGTGGTTCCCACCGTGAAGCATGGAGGAGGAGGTGTGATGGTGTGGGGATGCTTTGCTGGTGACACTGTCTGTGATTTATTTAGAATCCAAGGCACACTTAACCAGCATGGCTACTTCAGCATTGAGAGAGAGAGAGAGAGAGAGAGAGAGAAGAGAGAGAGAGAGGTGGTGAGTGTAGGTACACGGAGAGAGAGGTGGTGAGTGTAGGTACACGGAGAGAGAGGTGGTGAGTGTAGGTACACGGAGAGAGAGGTGGTGAGTGTAAGTACATGGAGAGAGAGGTGGTGAGTGTAGGTACACGGAGAGAGAGGTGGTGAGTGTAAGTACATGGAGAGAGAGGTGGTGAGTGTAGGTACACGGAGAGAGAGGTGGTGAGTGTAGGGACACGGAGAGAGAGAGAGAGAGAGAGAGATAGGTGGTGAGTGTAGGGACACGGAGAGAGAGAGAGAGAGAGAGAGAGAGAGAGAGGTGGTGAGTGTAGGGACACGGAGAGAGAGAGAGAGAGAGAGGTGGTGAGTGTAGGGACACGGAGAGAGAGAGAGAGAGAGAGAGAGAGAGGTGGTGAGAGTAGGGACACGGAGAGAGAGAGAGAGAGAGGTGGTGAGAGTAGGGACACGGAGAGAGAGAGAGAGAGAGAGAGAGAGAGAGAGAGAGAGAGAGAGAGAGAGAGAGAGAGAGAGAGGTGGTGAGTGTAGGGACACGGAGCGAGAGAGAGAGAGAGAGAGAGAGGTGGTGAGTGTAGGGACATGGAGAGAGAGAGAGAGAGGTGGTGAGTGTAGGGACACGGAGAGAGAGAGAGAGGTGGTGAGAGTAGGGACACGGAGAGAGAGAGAGAGAGGTGGTGAGAGTAGGGACACGGAGCGAGAGAGAGAGAGAGGTGGTGAGAGTAGGGACACGGAGAGAGAGAGAGAGAGAGAGGTGGTGAGAGTAGGGACACGGAGAGAGAGAGAGAGAGAGAGAGAGAGAGGTGGTGAGAGTAGGGACACGGAGAGAGAGAGGTGGTGAGTGTAGGAACACGGAGAGAGAGAGGTGGTGAGAGTAGGGACACGGAGAGAGAGAGAAAGGGTTGATGAGGCTAGGGGCTGAGGGATGTTGTGGTGATGTCTGTCTGTCTACTGAACAGACTGAATCAGCACAGAGCCAGTTGGAGCTGCAGCTGTGGCCTTCATTAACATGGCTAGCTACCTCACACTCCGATGGGAGACTATAAAGACAAGTGTGCATCCTAAATATGGCCCTGGTCAAAAGTAGTGCACTATATAGGGAATAGGGTATTAGTTGGGCTATGTCCTAAATGGCACCCTATTCCCTGTGTTGTGCACTACTTTTGACCAGGACCCACATATGGACTCACTCAAAAGTAGTTGACTATATTTGGAGTAAAGGGCAGTTTCAGACCCCTTGTGTGATTCTGCCAAATAAAGAAGCCTCACCATCAACTGAACGGCACTCTGTCTCCGTTTACCAACCGCTTATCTTCCCTCTGGGCTCAACACACCACCCTGCCATCCATCAGTTTCTATGGTTTCCATTATTCTGGTCTCCAGCTACCTCTGTGTGATGGATTAGGCGAGGGGGGGTTGAGTCTCTTCAAAGTTCCACTGAAGCCTTTAATTCCATTGTTTTCAGATCGTGTGGGTGGACTATTTTTTGGCAAAGCGCTCCAGGCGTCTCAAGTGGAAAATAGTTCAACTTTTGTGCAGTACCAGTGCTGGGAAAACAGGCGGTGTGATCGATGACTCTGGCATCAATTACTCTGCTCTTTATTAACTGCTCTGCCATCCATTACAGTGGCTGGTGGATACGGTCTTAATGAAGGCAGATGTGGCTGCAGTCTAGCAGCATGTCAGCCAGCTACAACTCCACACAGCTCTGTATAGATGAGGCATTGTTTTCTAGTGCAATGATGTGTCCCTCTGAACGTCATCATGACTAGAGAGGAAGGGAGGATGAGAGGGAGAGAGATAGAGGATGAGAAGGAGAGGTAGAGAGGGAGTGAGATAGAGGATGAGAGGTAGAGAGGGAGAGAGATAGAGGATGAGAAGGAGAGAGAGGGAGTGAGATAGAGGTAGAGAGGTAGAGAGGGAGAGAGATAGAGGATGAGAAGGAGAGAGAGGGAGTGAGATAGAGAATGAGAGGTAGAGAGGGAGTGAGAAAGAGGATGAGAGGTAGAGGTAGAGAGGGAGTGAGATAGAGGATGAGAGGTAGAGGTAGAGAGGGAGTGAGATAGAGGATGAGAGGTAGAGAGGGAGTGAGATAGAGGATGAGAGGAAGAGGTAGAGAGGGAGTGAGATAGAGGATGAGAGGGAGTGAGATAGAGGATGAGAGGGAGTGAGATAGAGGATGAGAGGTAGAGAGAGGGAGAGGTCGAGGATGAGAGGGAAAAGTAGAGGATGAGAGGGAGAGGTAGAGGATGAGAGGTAGAGAGAGGTAGAGGTAGAGGATGAGAGGTAGAGAGAGGTAGAGGTAGAGGATGAGAGGTAGAGAGAGGGAGAGGTAGAGGATGAGAGGGAGAGGTAGAGGATGAGAGGTAGAGAGAGGTAGAGGTAGAGGATGAGAGGTAGAGAGGGAGTGAGATAGAGGATGAGAGGTAGAGGATGAGAGAGAGGTAGAGAGGGAGTGAGATAGAGGATGAGAGGTAGAGAGAGGGAGAGGTAGAGGATGAGAGGGAGAAGTAGAGGATGAGAGGGAGAGGTAGAGGATGAGAGGTAGAGAGAGGTAGAGGTAGAGGATGAGAGGTAGAGAGAGGTAGAGGTAGAGGATGAGAGGTAGAGGTAGAGAGGGAGTGAGATAGAGGATGAGATGGAGTGAGATAGAGGATGAGAGGGAGTGAGATAGAGGTTGAGAGGTAGAGAGAGGGAGAAGTAGAGGATGAGAGGGAGAAGTAGAGGATGAGAGGGAGAGGTAGAGGATGAGAGGTAGAGAGAGGGAGACGTAGAGGATGAGAGGTAGAGAGAGGGAGAGGTAGAGGATGAGAGGTAGAGAGAGGGAGAGGTAGAGGATGAGAGGTAGAGGTAGAGGATGAGAGGTAGAGGTAGAGAGGTAGAGGTAGAGGATGAGAGGGGGATATAGAGAGGAAGTGAGGGAGAGAGCATGAGAGGAAGATTAAGAGAGGGAGAAGAAGAGATTATTAGAATGAGCTAGAGGAAGAGAGGATTAGAGAGAGGTAGAGGTGGAGAAGAGAGGTACTGTAGAGACAGAGAGAGAGGAGGAGGTAGAGAGTATAAAGGGAGAGAGAGTTCCATGTCTGTGATGAGAGAGAGAACGAGGGAAAGAGAGGAAGCAGTGCCATGTCTGTGATGATTGTGTCGATGTGATTGAGTCTCATCAGCAGTAATGAGATATCAAATGGTTCCTGTCGGCCAGGTTATTAGCAGGCTGAATGAGGCAATAAAGACAGAGGTATAAATAGACCATGGAGCATCTTATACAGAATACAGACAGGATTCAGACAGGATTCAGACAGACTACAGACAGAATACAGACACACATTGCTGCTGCAGGCAGGGACATAAACCCTCTCATACCAGTACATTAAAACCTATGTGTGTTCTCATATAGAGATAGATGTAGAGGTGAGAGACAGAGAGAGTAGGAGAAAGAGAGGGAGTAGGAGAAAGAGAGGGAGTAGGAGAAAGAGAGAGATTAGGAGAAAGAGAGAGAGAGTAGGAGAAAGAGATAGAGAGAGTAGGAGAAAGAGAGAGGGAGTAGGAGAAAGAGAGAGAGAGTAGGAGAAAGAGAGGGAGTAGGAGAAAGAGAGAGATTAGGAGAAAGAGAGAGAGAGTAGGAGAAAGAGATAGAGAGAGTAGGAGAAAGAGAGAGGGAGTAGGAGAAAGAGAGAGAGAGAGTAGGAGAAAGAGAGAGGGAGTAGAAGAAAGAGAGAGAGAGTAGGAGAAAGAGATAGAGAGAGTAGGAGAACGAGAGAGGGAGTAGGAGAAAGAGAGAGAGAGAGTAGGAGAAAGAGAGAGGGAGTAGAAGAAAGAGAGAGAGAGAGTAGGAGAACGAGAGAGAGTAGGAGAACGAGAGGGAGTAGGAGAAAGAGAGAGAGTAGGAGAAAGAGAGAGAGTAGGAGAAAGAGAGAGAGTAGGAGAAAGAGAGAGAGTAGGAGAAAGAGAGAGAGAGAGAGTAGGAGAACGAGAGAGAGTAGGAGAAAGAGAGAGAGAGTAGGAGAACGAGAGAGAGTAGGAGAAAGAGAGAGTAGGAGAAAGAGAGAGAGTAGGAGAACGAGAGGGAGTAGGAGAAAGAGAGAGAGAGAGAGTAGGAGAAAGAGAGAGAGTAGGAGAAAGAGAGAGAGAGAGAGTAGGAGAAAGAGAGAGAGTAGGAGAAAGAGAGAGAGAGAGAGTAGGGAGAAACAATGCATGCAGATGAGAATTAGGCCGATACCCGTTAATTATCAAAATCCAGAAAAGAGCCGTTAAATTCTACAACCACCTAAAAGGAAGCGATTCCCAAACCTTCCATAACAAAGCCATCACCTACAGAGAGATGAACCTGGAGAAGAGTCCCCTAAGCAAGCTGGTCCTGGGGCTCTGTTCACAAACACAAACAGACCCCACAAGAGTCTCAGGACAGCAACACAATTAGACCCAACCAAATCATGAGAAAACAAAAAGATAATTACTTGACACATTGGAAAGAATTAACAAAAAAACTGAGCAAACTAGAATGCTATTTGGCCCTAAACAGAGAGTACACAGTCGCAGAATACCTGACCACTGTGACTGAACCAAAATTAAGGAAAGCTTTGACGTTTGATGTACAGAATCAGTGAGCATAGCCTTGCTATTGAGAGAGGCCGCCGTAGGCAGACCTGGCTCTCAATAGAAGACAGGGTATGTGCACACTGCCCACAAAATGAGGTGGAAATTGAGCTGCACTTCCTAACCTCCTGCCCAATGTATGACCATATTAGAGACACATATTTCCCTCAGATTACACAGATCCACAAAGAATTCGATAAACTCCCATATCTACTGGGTGAAATACCACAGTGTGACATCACAGCAGCAAGATTTGTGACCTGTTGCCACAAGAAAAGGGCAACCAGTGAAGAACAAACACCATTGTAAATACAACCCATATTTATGCTTATTTATTTTCCCTTTTGTACTTTAACCATTTGTACATTGTTACAACACTGTATATATACATAATATGACATTTGAAATGTCTTTATTCTTTTGGAACTTCTATGAGTGTAATGTTTACTGTTCATTTTATTGTTTATTTCAGTTTTGTATATTATCTACTTCACTTGCTTTGGCAATGTTAACATATATTTCCCATGCCAATAAAGCCCCTTGAACTAAATTTAATTGAGAGAGAGAGCAGGAGAAAGAGAGAGAGAGAGAAGGAGAGAGAAGGGTGGAAAATAAAAGGTGGATCCATACCAAACAGACACTGCTGCTGCAGGACATGTCACTCAGACAGACCCAGACATGAACCCTCTTATAGATAAAGAACATGGACACTTCAAGAGAGCTTATGAGAGATGATAATGCTGTAAACCTTATGATATATGATAATGCTGTAAACCTTATGAGAGATGATAATGCTGTAAACCTTATGAGTGATGATAATGCTGTAAACCTTATGAGAGATGATAATGCTGCAAACCTTATGAGAGATGATAATGCTGTATACCTTATGAGAGATGATAATGCTGTAAACCTTATGAGATATGATAACGCTGTAAACCTTACCAGAGATGATAATGCTGTAAACTTTATGAGAGATGATAATGCTGCAAACCTTATGAGATATGATAATGCTGTAAACCTTATTAGAGATGATAATGTTGTAAACCTTATGAAAGATGGTAATGCTGTAAACCTTATGAGAGATGGTAATGCTGTAAACCTTATTAGAGATGATAATGATGTAAACCTTATCAGAGATGATAATGCCATAAACCTTAGGAGATATGATAATGCTGTAAACCTTATCAGAGATGATAATGCTGTAAACCTTATGAGAGATGATAATGCCGTAAACCTTATGGGAGATGATAATGCTGTAAACCTTATGAGAGACGATAATGCTGTAAACATTATGAGAGATGATAATGCTGTAAACCTTATGAGAGATGATAATGCCGTAAACCTTATGAGAGATGATAATGCCGTAAACCTCATGAGAGATGATAATGCTGTAAACCTTACGAGAGACGATAATGCTGCAAACCTTACGAGAGACAATAATGCTGTATACCTTATGAGAGATGATAATGCTGTAAATCTTATGAGAGATGATAATGCTGTAAACCTTATTAGAGATGATAATGCTGTATACCTCTAATGGTTCATATCCTCCAGGATTTTATAGGACGTGTCACCGATGATATGTCTCACTCACTGCGTCCCAAATAGCACCCTATTCCCTATATAGTGCACTACTTTAGACCAGAGCTCTATGATCCCTATAGTGCACTGTAAAGGGAATAGGGTTCCATATGGGATGCAGACCTGTCTGGTTTCTTCTTTGATGAATCATAGATGTTAACCCTGCTGAACCTACAGGAACCTTTAAACACACATTACTGTCTTCTACACTCCTTCACTGCACTCCTCTCTCTTCTCAGTGGGTTTTATTGTCTAGTGGTCAGTGGTACTGAGTCGAACCTCTCTCTCTCTTTTTCCATCCATTCTCCTCTCTCTCCTATATTCTTTCTCTGTCTCACTCTCTTTGTCTCTCTCCTCTCCTCTCTCTCTCTGTCTCTCTCCTCTCTCTCTCTCTCTCTCTCTCTCTCTCTCTCTCTCTCTCTCTCTCTCTCTCCCTCTCCTCTCTCTCTCTCTCTCCCTCTCCCTCTCGCTCTCTCTCTCCTCTGTCTCTCTCCCCTCACCCTCGTCTTCCCTCTCTGTCTCCCTCTCCCTCCCCCCTCTCTCATTCTCTCCCTCCCCCTCTCCCCCTCTAGATGTGGCGGTGCTGCACCCTGATAAGAAGTCAGTCATCATGTACATAACGTCTCTGTTCCAAGTGCTGCCTCAGGGCGTAACCATGGAGGCCATCCAGGAAGTAGAGACTCTGCCTCGGACCATCGTCAAGCAGGAGGAACACTTCACCATCCAGACCCAACAACGCTACTCCCAACAGGTACACACACACACACACACACACACACACACACACACACACACACACACACACACACACACACACACACGCACACACACACACACACACACACACACACACAGGTAGACACACACACAGGTAGACACACACACTTATTCATCAACATACACCACAGAAACCAAATCCATTTCCAAGTCATTTTTATTCTGGAGTCAGTCACTCACTCTCATGTCATCCTGATGTCACAGTCATTTCCCTCCAATTTCATCTACATTTTCTTTGTTTATGTCCCCACCGTATCAGTCTTCATCTTGATGACTCCAATGACATTGTTACCGTGGTAAAGTCAAGGACGAATGGCATTTTATTACCATAGTAACACGCCATCGTCACCATGACTAAGATGACTCTATCGCCATGGTTAAGATGGCATATATATATAGTGCACTACTTTTGACCAGGGCTTATAGTGCTAGGGTCTAAAGTAGTGCCCTACATAGGGAATAGGGTGCAGGCCGTCTGTATCTCTATATGTTACTCTGGCGTTTTCATAATGGTAAGAGGGCATTTCTTTCCCAAGGTCCCCTGGGGCAGCATGCCTTCTCTTCTCTCTTCTCTCTGCCGCCATGCAAACCGAAGCAGAAGAAATCACTAGGCGTTAGCAGCTGGAACAGCTGGGACTTTCAATCAGAGTTGTTGACTGTTTTATTGTTTCTGTTCCCTGTGGGTATTTCTCTCTGGTTCAGCTGTTGTGTTGTGACATGATGTTGTCTGTTCTACTGGGTCTCTGGGTCTGTCAGCTCTGGTCTCAGTCTGTCCTCCAGCTAGTTCACTATGTGTTCAGAGTCACGTCCCAAATGGCACCATTTTTTCTCCCTGGTTTTGTGATTACGATCTTGTCTCATCCCTGCAACTCCCCAACGTGGCTCGGGAGAGGCGAAGGTCGATTCATGCGTCATCCGAAACATGACCCACCAAGCTACGCTTCTTAACACAACGCCCACTTAACTCGGAAGCCAGCTGCACCAATGTGTCAGAGGAAACACCGTTCAACATGACGACCGAAATCAGCCTGCAGGCGCCCGGCCCACCACAAGGAGTCGCTAGAGCGCGATGAGCCATGTAAAGCCCCCTTGGCCAAACCCTCCCTTAACCCGGACGACGCTGGCCAATTATGCGCTGCCCTATGGGACTCCCGATCACAGCCGGTAATGACACAGCCTGGGGTTCGATCCCAGTGACGCCGTAACACTGTGAACAATGCATTGCTGACCAGGAACTCTGGACTGAAGGGTCTTGGGCCTCCCAGGGCCTCTGAAGTGAAGGGTCTTGGGCCTCCCAGGGCCTCTGGAGTGAAGGGTCTTGGCCTCTCAGGACCTCTGGACTGAAGGGTCTTGAGCCTCCCAGGGCCTCTGGAGTGAAGGGTCTCGGGCCTCCCAGGGCCTCTGGAGTGAAGGGTCTTGGCCTCCCAGGGCCTCTGGAGTGAAGGGTCTTGGCCTCCCAGGGCCTCTGGAGTGAAGGGTCTTGGCCTCCCAGGGCCTCTGGAGTGAAGGGTCTTGGCCTCCCAGGGCCTCTGGGGTGAAGGGTCTAGGGCCTCCCAGGGCCTCAAGTGAAGGGTCTTGGCCTCCCAGAGCCTCAAGTGAAGGGTATTGGGCCTCCCAGGGCCTCTGGAGTGAAGGGTCTCGGGCCTCCCAGGGCCTCTGGAGTGAAGGGTCTTGGCCTCCCAGGGCCTCTGGAGTGAAGGGTCTTGGCCTCCCAGGGCCTCTGGAGTGAAGGGTCTTGGCCTCCCAGGGCCTCTGGAGTGAAGGGTCTTGGCCTCCCAGGGCCTCTGGAGTGAAGGGTCTTGGCCTCCCAGGGCCTCTGGGGGGAAGGGTCTAGGGCCTCCCAGGGCCTCAAGTGAAGGGTCTTGGCCTCCCAGAGCCTCAAGTGAAGGGTATTGGGCCTCCCAGGGCCTCTGGAGTGAAGGGTCTTGGCCTCCCAGGGCCTCTGGAGTGAAGGGTCTTGGCCTCCCAGGGCCTCTGGAGTGAAGGGTCTTGGCCTCCCAGGGCCTCTGGAGTGAAGGGTCTTGGCCTCCCAGGGCCTCTGGTCTAAAGCAGTGCACTATGTAGGGAATAGGGTCCCATTTGGGACGTATTCCATATCTGTCTGTGATGTGACTGCTGTCATCTCATATCACTGGTATAGTGTGGTTATCCAACACCCTCCACCCCAGTTCATACATGTTCAGCTGTTATAGTCAAAGTGTTTCAGTAGTGTAGCTGTAGTAGAAATATACACAGTGAGCAAAACATTTAATGATAAATGTTATCTTAACTCCTTTAATTGCTATCTTTCTGAGTCACTATTCTATTGGTGGGACTATAAATTGTGATACTGACGGATGGATATGTGGCGGAGAGAGAGACGATAGAGCGAATGAGAGAGAGAGAGAGAGAGAGAGAGAGAGAGAGAGAGAGAGAGAGAGAGAGAGAGAGAGAGAGAGAGAGAGAGAGAGAGGGGAGAGACAGAGAGAGAGAGAGAGAGAGAGAGAGGGGAGAGACAGAGAGAGGGGAGAGACGGAGAGACGGAGAGAGGGGAGAGACCGAGAGGGAAAGAGAGAGCGAATGTCAGAGAGAGAGAGACAGCGAGTGAGAGAGAGAGACAAAGAGGAAGAAAGAGAGATAGGTAGAGAGAGAAAGAGAGTGAGATAATGAGAGAGAGATGAGAGAGAGGGAAATGAGTCTAGCTGTCTGGAAGACGTCATTATCCTTCACTTCATTTATCATCATTTACACCAACTGCCAGGACTATCTCTCCCACTCTGATGCAGACAGACAGGACTATCTCTCCCACTCTGATGCAGACAGACCGGACTATCTCTCCCACTCTGATGCAGACAGACAGGACTATCTCTCCCACTCTGATGCAGACAGACAGGACTATCTCTCCCACTCTGATGCAGACAGACAGGACTATCTCTCCCACTCTGATGCAGACAGACAGGACTATCTCTCTCACTCTGATGCAGACAGACAGGACTATCTCTCCCACTCTGATGCAGACAGACAGGACTATCTCTCCCACTCTGATGCAGACACGCAGGACTATCTCTCCCACGCTGATGCAGACAGACAGGACTATCTCTCCCACTCTGATGCAGACAGACCGGACTATCTCTCCCACTCTGATGCAGACAGACAGGACTATCTCTCCCACTCTGATGCAGACAGACAGGACTATCTCTCCCACTCTGATGCAGACAGACAGGACTATCTCTCCCACTCTGATGCAGACAGACAGGACTATCTCTCTCACTCTGATGCAGACAGACAGGACTATCTCTCCCACTCTGATGCAGACAGACAGGACTATCTCTCCCACTCTGATGCAGACACGCAGGACTATCTCTCCCACGCTGATGCAGACAGACATGAGACAGGAAGACAGGAGACAGACAGACAGGGAGACAGCAGACAGGGAGACAGGAAGACAGCAGACAGGGAGACAGGAAGACAGCAGACAGGGAGACAGGGAGACAGCAGACAGGGAGACAGACAGACAGCAGACAGGGAGACAGACAGACATCAGACAGGGAGACAGGAAGACAGGAGACAGGGAGACAGGAAGACAGCAGACAGGGAGACAGGAAGACAGCAGACAAGGAGACAGACAGAGAGCAGACAGGGAGACAGATAGACAGCAGACAGGAAGACAGCAGACAGTGAGTCAGGAAGACAGCAGACAGGGAGACAGACAGACAGCAGACAGGGAGACAGACAGACAGCAGACAGGGAGACAGACAGACAGTAGACAGGGAGACAGACAGACATGGAGACAGACAGACAGCAGACAGGGAGACAGACAGCAGACAAACAGGGAGACAGACAGGGAGACAGACAGACAGCAGACAGACAGACAGACAGACAGGGAGACAGACAGACAGCAGACAGGGAGACAGACAGACAGGGAGACGGTTCAGTTCACAGGCTGAATTGTCTGGATGAGTTAACATAGTTTAATATATTCAGCTGTAGCTCAGGGGACTGGGTTTAGGACGTTCAGGGGGCTGGGTTTAGGACGTTCAGGGGACTGGGTTTAGGACGTTCAGGGGACTGGGTTTAGGACGTTCAGGGGGCTGGGTTTAGGACGTTCAGGGGACTTGGTTTAGGACGTTCAGGGGACTGGGTTTAGGACGTTCAGGGGACTTGGTTTAGGACGTTCAGGGGGCTGGGTTTAGGACGTTCAGGGGGCTGGGTTTAGGACGTTCAGGGGACTTGGTTTAGGACGTTCAGGGGATTGGGTTTAGGACGTTCAGGGGACTTGGTTTAGGACGTTCAGGGGATTGGGTTTAGGACGTTCAGGGGACTTGGTTTAGGACGTTCAGGGGACTTGGTTTAGGACGTTCAGGGGACTGGGTTTAGGACGTTCAGGGGACTTGGTTTAGGACGTTCAGGGGGCTGGGTTTAGGACGTTCAGGAGTCTTGGTTTAGGACGTTCAGGGGATTGGGTTTAGGACGTTCAGGGGACTGGGTTTAGGACGTTCAGGGGACTGGGTTTAGGACGTTCAGGGGGCTGGGTTTAGGACGTTCAGGGGACTTGGTTTAGGACGTTCAGGGGATTGGGTTTAGGACGTTCAGGGGACTTGGTTTAGGACGTTCAGGGGACTGGGTTTAGGACGTTCAGGGGACTTGGTTTAGGACGTTCAGGGGGCTGGGTTTAGGACGTTCAGGGGACTGGGTTTAGGACGTTCAGGGGACTGGGTTTAGGACGTTCAGGGGGCTGGGTTTAGGACGTTCAGGGGACTTGGTTTAGGACGTTCAGGGGGCTGGGTTTAGGACGTTCAGGGGGCTGGGTTTAGGACGTTCAGGGGGCTGGGTTTAGGACGTTCAGGGGACTTGGTTTAGGACGTTCAGGGGATTGGGTTTAGGACGTTCAGTTGGGGAAGCCAGGTTCCGTATGTATCAAGCTTCTCAGAGTAGGAATGCTGATATGAGATCAGTTTTGCCTTTTAGGTCATAATGAATACAATCATCTCGACAAGGGGGACCTGATCCTAGATCAGCAGTCCTACTCTGAAACTCTGTGAAAAAGGGCCCAGAGCTGTCATACAGCCTGGCTCACAGTGTATTGTTGAGATGTGAGCGGTTCTGATCCAGACTCTGTTGTTCAGACTGGGGAGTTACAGTAGGGGAGGGGTTAATCCAGTATAATGGATGCTGCTCTCTCTGTCTTTAGGGGAGGGTTAATCCAGTATAATGGAAGCTGCTCTCTCTGTCTTTAGGGGTTAATCCACTATAACGGATGCTGCTCTCTCTGTTTTTAGGGGTTAATCCAGTATAATGGATGCTGCTCTCTCTCTGTCTTTAGGGGTTAATCCAGTATAATGGATGCTGCTCTCTCTCTGTCTTTAGGGGTTAATCCAGTATAATGGATGCTGCTCTCTCTGTCTTTAGGGGTTAATCCACTATAACGGATGCTGCTCTCTCTGTTTTTAGGGGTTAATCCAGTATAATGGATGCTGCTCTCTCTCTGTGTTTAGGGGTTAATCCAGTATAATGGATGCTGCTCTCTCTGTTTTTAGGGGTTAATCCAGTATAATGGATGCTGCTCTCTCTGTCTTTAGGGGTTAGTCCAGTATAATGGATGCTGCTCTCTCTGTCTTTAGGGGTTAATCCAGTATAATGGATGCTGCTCTCTCTCTGTGTTTAGGGGTTAATCCAGTATAATGGATGCTGCTCTCTCTGTCTTTAGGGGTTAATCCACTATAACGGATGCTGCTCTCTCTGTTTTTAGGGGTTAATCCAGTATAATGGATGCTGCTCTCTCTCTGTGTTTAGGGGTTAATCCAGTATAATGGATGCTGCTCTCTCTGTTTTTAGGGGTTAATCCAGTATAATGGATGCTGCTCTCTCTGTCTTTAGGGGTTAGTCCAGTATAATGGATGCTGCTCTCTCTGTCTTTAGGGGTTAATCCAGTATAATGGATGCTGCTCTCTCTCTGTGTTTAGGGGTTAATCCAGTATAATGGATGCTGCTCTCTCTGTCTTTAGGGGTTAATCCAGTATAATGGATGCTGCTCTCTCTGTGTTTAGGGGAGGGTTAATCCAGTATAATGGATGCTGCTCTTTCTGTGTTTAGGGGAGGGTTAATCCAGTATAATGGAAGCTGCTCTCTCTGTGTTTTATGTGTTGCTGATGTACTCTACATGTATTTTCTAAACTGTCTCTGTTGCTGTGACACTCTTGACCTTCCTTTCACATCTCTTTCACTCTCTCCTCCACTCTCTGTCCTCAAATCTCTCCACTCTCTCTCCTCCACTCTCTGTCCTCAAATCTCTCCACTCTCTCTCCTCCACTCTCTCTTCCACTCGCTCATCCACTCTCTCCTCCACTCTCTCTCCTCCACTCTCTCTACACTCTCTCCTCCAATCTCTCATCCACTCTCTCATCCACTCTCTCTCCTCCAATCTCTCTCCTCCACTCTCTCCTCCACTCTCTCTCCTAATCTCTCTCCTCCACTCTCTCCTCCACTCTCTCTCCTCCACCCACCCTCTCCTCCACTCTCTCTCCTCCAATCGCTCTCCTCCACTCTCTCTCCTCCACTCTCTCTCCTCCACTCTCTCTACTCCACTCTCTCCTCCATTCTCTCTCCTCCACTCTCTCCTCCAATCTCTCTCCTCCACCCACTCTCTCCTCCACTCTCTCTCCTCCAATCTCTCTCCTTCTCTCTCTCCTCCACTCTCTCTCCTCCACTCTCTCTCCTCCAATCTCTCTCCTTCTCTCTCTCCTCCACTCTCTCTCCTCCACTCTCTCTCCTCCAATCTCTCTCCTCCACTCGCTCTTTTTCTCTGTCTCTCTCACCTTTTCACCCACCCATCCACACATCCCTTTGTGTCTGTTTCTCTCGCTCCTACCCTCGATCCCATCCTCCCTCTTCTCCTCTCCTCTCCTCCCTCTGACTCCCCCTCTCTTTTCCTGTCTTTCACCCTCTCCCTCTCCTCTCCTCCCTCTGACCCCCTCTCTTTCCTGTCCTTCACCCTCTCCCTCTCCTCTCCTCCCTCTGACTCATCCTAACTTGTCCTTTCCTTCACCATCTCCCTCTGACTCCTCCTCTTTTCATGTCCTTCACCCTCTCCCTCTCCTCTCCTCCCTCTGACTCATCCTCTCTTTTCCTGTCCTTCACCCTCCCTCTGTATAATTTTCTCTCTTCTTTTCCTCTCCCTCCCGCTTCTTGATTTCTCTTCTTCTCTTCTTCCATTTGTCGTATTTTTTTCTTTCTCTCCCCCTTCTCTTCCTTCCTGTCTTTCTCTCCTCTCCTCTCATCTCTCTCTCTGTCTCTACCCACCCACCCACCCACCCTCTCTCTCTCTCTCTCTCTCTCTCTCTCTCTCTCTCTCTCTCTCTCTCTCTCTCTCTGTGTCCCTCTCTTTTTTCCCCTCTCTCTCTCTCTCTCTCTCTCTCCCTCTCTCTCTCTTTGTCTCTCCCTCTCTCTGTCCCTGTCTCTCCCTCTCTCTGTCCCTGTCTCTCCCTCTCTCCCTGTCTCTCCCTCTCTCCCTCTCTTTTTCCCTCTCTCTCTCTGTCTCTCTCTCCCTGTCTCTCTGTCTCTCTCTCAGATCACAGTGAGTGTGTCTCAGGGGCGGGTTCGTACCCCCTCCCCCTCTCCTAAACCTCACTATGAAAGCTATGCCTACAGTCAAGCTGCATATGTCAAGTCACCTGAACAAAAGAGGAGACGCTTTACTGAGCAGGTCTGTGTCTACTGCTAACTACCTACCCTGTCTCTAGTCTCTAGTCTCACAGCTGTAGACCTCTCCTCTCCTCTCCTCTCCTCTCCTCTCCTCTCCTCTCCTCTCCTCTCCTCTCCTCTCCTCTCCTCTCCTCTCCTCCTGGGTGTCCATCCATGCCTGAACAGAGCTGAGGCTGAGCCTGTGGCTATGTAGCCGGTAGTCTTCATTGCAGTTGAACACTTCTCTGGGCATTGTGAGATTTGATGATCTGTGCAATACGACTAGAATAAAGACGACCTGGAACTGTGTCTCTGGCTTGGCCAGGCTCAGCTCGCCCCCCCCCCCCCCCCCCCCAGGCTTAATGAACAGTTATCTGGGTTCTCCAGGTGTACCAGTGACTGACATAAATCTCAGAGTATGTCTGTGTCTACAGAGCATGTGGAGCTTCTGAACGCCATGGCAACGGCACAGCTTGGCTAGCAGCACCACAACACACCAGACGCTCTGTTTGTGCTGCTGACTAATGCACCTGTGTGTTTGGCTTTGTCACCATGAGTCAATGTGTGTTTCTGTCTGTCTGTGTGTTTGTGTGTATGTTGTAATTATGCTTTTGGATAGAGTGTTGCCCTTTGTTTGCCTCTGTCTGTGCAGCAAGTGTGTGTGTGTGTGTGTGTGTGTGTGTGTGTGTGTGTGTGTGTGTGTGTGTGTGTGTGTGTGTGTGTGTGTGTGTGTGTGTGTGTGTGTGTGTGTGTGTGTGTGTGTGTGTGTGTGTGTGTGTGTGTGTGTGTGTGTGTCTGCATGGAGGGGTGTCTGTGTTTCTGTGCTTCACACCTCTAATGTGTTTTGGCACCACAGACTTCCATTCCTCATCACACTCCCTTCAAGGCAGGAAGTGTTCAGCCTGTTGAGACTCCCTGGGAGAGAAGCCATGTTAATGTAGTGGGGAACCATTCTCTTGCCTTTTCCAAGAGAGCAATTTGTTTATTGTCAGTGGTGAGTCTAACCACGCTCTTCAGTCCACTCCCTCATCTCCCTCTCCTAACTCTCTCTCTCTCTCCCTTCCCCTGCCCCTCTCCCTCCCTCTCACCTCTCCCCTCCCCTATTCCTCCTTTTCCATCTCCCACTCCATCTCCCCTCTCCCCTCTCCTAACCCTCTCCCCCCTCCCCTCCCCCTCCCCTCTCTCTACTTTTCCATCTCCCTCTCCTTCTCCATCTCCCTCCCTCCCCCTCCCTCCCCCTCTTCTCCTCCTCCCCACCCCAGACCCAGCTGCTGCGTGGGGGCAGTCAGGATGACCTGGAGCGGGGCCTGAGCCCCCTGGCCCCTGGGGCCACCCAGCTGGAAGACTACCAGAGCATCCTGGAGGAGGTCCTGACCTGGCTGCTGTCTGCAGAGGATGGCCTGCAGGCCCAGCCCCCCATCTCCTCTCACGTAGAGGAGGTCAAGGAGCAGTTCCACACACACGAGGTAGGGACACTCCAGAGGGGATATATACCAGAGGAGTTTATTTAATATAACACACGAGGTAGGGACACTCCAGAGGGGATATATACCAGAGGAGTTTATTTAATATAACACACGAAGTAGGGACACTCCAGAGGGGATATATACCAGAGGAGTTTATTTAATATAATATAACACATGAGGTAGGGACACTCCAGAGGGGATATATACCAGAGGAGTTTATTTAATATAACACACGAAGTAGGGACACTCCAGAGGGGATATATACCAGAGGAGTTTATTTAATATAATATAACACATGAGGTAGGGACACTCCAGAGGGGATATATACCAGAGGAGTTTATTTAATATAACACACGAGGTAGGGACACTCCAGAGGGGATATATATCAGAGGAGTTTATTTAATATAATATAACACATGAGGTAGGGACACTCCAGAGGGGATATATACCAGAGGAGTTTATTTAATATAACACATGAGGTAGGGACACTCCAGAGGGGATATATATCAGAGGAGTTTATTTAATATAACACACGAGGTAGGGACACTCCAGAGGGGATATATACCAGAGGAGTTTATTTAATATAACACACGAGGTAGGGACACTCCAGAGGGGATATATACCAGAGGAGTTTATTTAATATAATACACGAGGTAGGGACACTCCAGAGGGGATATATACCAGAGGAGTTTATTTAATATAACACACGAGGTAGGGACACTCCAGAGGGGATATATACCAGAGGAGTTTATTTAATATAACACACGAGGTAGGGACACTCCAGAGGGGATATATATCAGAGGAGTTTATTTAATATAACACACGAGGTAGGGACACTCCAGAGGGGATATATATCAGAGGAGTTTATTTAATATAACACACGAGGTAGGGACACTCCAGAGGGGATATATATCAGAGGAGTTTATTTAATATAATATAACACATGAGGTAGGGACACTCCAGAGGGGATATATATCAGAGGAGTTTATTTAATATAACACACGAGGTAGGGACACTCCAGAGGGGATATATATCAGAGGAGTTTATTTAATATAACACACGAGGTAGGGACACTCCAGAGGGGATATATATCAGAGGAGTTTATTTAATATAATATAACACATGAGGTAGGGACACCCCATGCTTTATCATGTTTTGTCATGCTTTATCATGCTTTATCATGCTTATCATACTTTATCATGCTTTATCATGCTTTATCATGCTTTATCATGCTTCATCATGCTTTATCATGCTTTATCATACTTTATCATGCTTTATCATGCTTTATCATGCTTATCATACTTTATCTGCTTATCATACTTTTTCATGCTTTATCATGCTTCATCATGCTTTATCATGCTTATCATACTTTATCATGCTTTATCATGCTTATCATACTTTATCATGCTTTATCATGCTTTATCATGCTTATCATACTTTATCTGCTTATCATACTTTTTCATGCTTTATCATGCTTCATCATACTTTATCATGCTTTATCATACTTTATCATGCTTTATCATGCTTTATCATGCTTTATCATGCTTATCATACTTTATCATGCTTTATCATACTTTTTCATGCTTTATCATGCTTTATCATGCTTTATCATACTTTATCATGCTTTATCATGCTATCATACTTTATCTGCTTATCATACTTTTTCATGCTTTATCATGCTTCATCATACTTTATCATGCTTTATCATACTTTATCATGCTTTATCATGCTTTATCATGCTTTATCATGCTTGTCATACTTTATCATGCTTTATCATACTTTTTCATGCTTTATCATGCTTCATCATGCTTTATCATGCTTTATCATACTTTATCATGCTTTATCATGCTTTATCATGCTTTATCATACTTTATCATGCTTTATCATGCTTATCATACTTTATCTGCTTATCATACTTTTCATACTTTATCATGCTTCATCATACTTTATCATGCTTCATCATACTTTATCATGCTTTATCATGCTTTATCATACTTTATCATGCTTTATCATACTTTTTCATGCTTTATCATGCTTTATCATGCTTTATCATACTTTATCATGCCTATCATACTTTATCATGCTTATCATACTTTATCATGCCTACCATACTTTATCATGCTTATCATACTTTTTCATGCTATATCATGCTTCATCATACTTTATCATGCTTTATCATACTTTATCATGCTTTATCATGCTTTATCATGCTTATCATACTTTATCTGCTTATCATACTTTTTCATGCTTTATCATGCTTCATCATGCTTTATCATGCTTTATCATACTTTATCATGCTTTTTCATGCTATATCATGCTTATCATACTTTATCATGCTTATCATACTTTTTCATGCTTTATCATGCTTTATCATACTTATCATACTTATCATACTTTATCATGCTTATCATACTTTATCATGCTTATCATACTTTATCATGCTTATCATGTTTTGTCATGCTTTATCATGCTTCATCATACTTTATCATGCTTAATCATGCTTTATCATACTTTATCATGCTTTATAATGCTTTATCATACTTTATCATGCTTTATAATGCTTTATCATACTTTATCATGCTTTATCATGCTTTGTTACATTGTGTGTTTTTAAGAGCGATGAACACTAGGGACACCATAGAGGGGACATAGCTACAGGGCCTTCAGAAAGTATTCACACCCCTTGACTTATTCCACATTTTGCTACAGCCTGAATTCAAAATGGATTAAATAAAATGACAAAGTGAATGTTTTTTAGATTTTCAAATAGATTTGAGTCTTAACTGTAACTCGGCCACTCAAGAACATTCACTGTGTTCCTGGTCAGCAGCTCCAGTGTAGAATTGGGATTGTGTTTTAGGTTATTGTCCTGCTGGTGAATTCTTCTCCCAGTGTCTGGTGGAACTCAGACTGAACCAGGTTTTCCTCTAAGGATTTTGGCTGGGCTAGCTCCATTCTGTTTCTTTTTTATCCTGAAAAACTCCCCAGTTGTTAACGATGACAAGCATACCCATAACATGATGCGGCCACCACTATGCCTGAAAATATGGAGAGTGGTACTCAGTAATGTGTTGTATTGGATTTGACCAAACAAAACACTTTTTATTCACAAAAAGTTAATTGTTTTGCAATTATTTTGCATTATTAATTTAGTGCCTTGTTGCAAACAGGATACATGTTTTGTAGACATTATTATTTTGTACAGGCTTCTTTTTTCCCCTCAGTCAATTAGGTTAGTATTGTGGAGTAACTATCCCTGAGCGGTTTCTTTCCTCTCCGGCAACTGAGTTAGGAATGACGCCTGTGTCTTTGTAGTGACGGGGTGTATTGATACACCATCCAAAGTGTAATTAATAACTTCACCATGCTCAAAGGGATATGCAATGTCTGCTTTTATTTTTACCCATCTACCAATAGGTGCCCTTTGTGAGGCATTGGAAAACCTCCCTGGTATTTGTGGTTGAATCTATGTTTGAAATTCACTGCTCGACTGAGGGACCTTACAGATAATGGTATGTGTGGGGTACAGAGATGAGGTAGTCATTCAAAAATCATGTTAAACACTATTATTGCACACGGAGTCCATGCAACTTATTATGTGACTTGTTAAGCACATGTTTTACTCCTAAACTTATTTCAGCTTGCCATAACAAAGGGGTTGAATACTTGTTGACTCAAGACATTTCAGCTTTTAATTTTTAATTAAACTTGGTAAAAAAAAATCGAAAACATAATTCCACTTTGACATTATGGGGTATTGTGTGTAAGCCAGTGACAAAACATCTCAATTGAATCAATTTTAACTTCAGGCTGTAAAACAACAAAATGTGTGAAAAGTCCAAGGGTAGTTTAGTTTATAATAATGAATTACAACACAATGAAAGAAGAAAGGAAAGATGAAGGGAATATCTGTTCAGGTAGAAAACCTGACTCTGTGTTTTCCCCCTGAGTGTTCATTATATACTATAACATGTACTGGGTGTGTGTGTGTGTTTGTGTGTGTCTACATGTGCTGTGTGTGCCTGGGTGTGTGTGTGTTTGTGTGTGTCTACATGTGCTGTGTGTGTGTGTGTTTGTGTGCGCATGTTTGTAAGTGTGTGTGTCCCTACATGTGTGCGTGTTCCTGTATCTGTGTGTGTGTCTGTGTGTTCCTGTATCTGTGTGTGTGTGTGTCTGTGTGTGTGTCTGTGTGTGTGTCTGTGTGTTCCTGTGTCTGTGTGGGTATGTTCCTGTGTCTATGTGTATGTCTGTGTGTTCCTGTGTGTGTGTGTGTGTCTGTGTGTTCCTGTGTGTGTGTCTGTGTGTTCCTGTGTCTGTGTGTGTCTGTGTGTGTGTCTGTGTGTGTGTCTGTGTGTGTGTGTCTGTGTGTTCCTGTGTCTGTGTGGGTATGTTCCTGTGTCTATGTGTATGTCTGTGTGTTCCTGTGTGTGTGTCTGTGTGTTCCTGTGTCTATGTGTCTGTGTGTGTGTCCCTGTGTCTGTGTGTGTGTCCTTGTGTGTGTGTGTGTCCCTGTGTCTGTGTGTGTGTCCTTGTGTCTGTGTGTGTACTTCCCTTCCTGCCTGTGTTCTCTCAGGGCTACATGGTGGAGCTGACGTCCCACCAGGGCAGTGTGGGCAGGGTGCTGCGTGCGGGCAGTGCCCTGCTGGGTGAGGGCCATTTAACGGAGGAGGAGGAGAAAGAGGTCAGGGAGCAGATGAACCTCCTCAACTCCCGCTGGGAACACCTCAGAGTGGCTAGCATGGAGAAACAGAGCAGGTAGGACACACACACACACATGGATGGATGCATACACACACACACATGGATGGATGCACACACACACACACACACACACACACACACACACACACACACACACACACACACACACACACACACACACACACACACACACACACACACACACACACACACACAACTCCCCTGTGGTGTTGTTGTTACATTTCCCAGTCCTCTCCTCAACTCCCCTGTGTTGTTGTTACATTTCCCAGTCCTCTTCTCAACTCCCCCGTGGTGGTGTTGTTACATTTCCCAGTCCTCTCCTCAACTCCCCTGTGGTGGTGTTATTGTTACGTTTCCCAGTCCTCTTCTCAACTCCCCCGTGGTGGTGTTGTTACGTTTCCCAGTCCTCTTCTCAACTCCCCCGTGGTGGTGTTGTTACATTTCCCAGTCCTCTCCTCAACTCCCCCGTGGTGTTGTTGTTACGTTTCCCAGTCCTCTTCTCAACTCCCCCGTGGTGGTGTTGTTACGTTTCCCAGTCCTCTTCTCAACTCCCCCGTGGTGTTGTTGTTACGTTTCCCAGTCCTCTTCTCAACTCCCCCGTGGTGTTGTTGTTACGTTTCCCAGTCCTCTTCTCAACTCCCCCGTGGTGGTGGTGTTACGTTTCCCAGTCCTCTTCTCAACTCCCCCGTGGTGTTGTTGTTACGTTTCCCAGTCCTCTTCTCAACTCCCCCGTGGTGTTGTTGTTACATTTCCCAGTCCTCTTCTCAACTCCCCCATGGTGGTGTTGTTACGTTTCCCAGTCCTCTTCTCAACTCCCCCGTGGTGGTGTTGTTACATTTCCCAGTTCTCTTCTCAACTCCCCCATGGTGTTGTTGTTACATTTCCCAGTCCTCTTCTCAACTCCCCTGTGGTGGTGGTGTTGCTACATTTCCCAGTCCTCTTCTCAAGTCCCCCGTGGTGTTGTTGTTACGTTTCCCAGTCCTCTCCTCAACTCCCCTGTGTTGTTGTTACATTTCCCAGTCCTCTTCTCAACTCCCCCGTGGTGGTGTTGTTACATTTCCCAGTCCTCTCCTCAACTCCCCTGTGGTGGTGTTATTGTTACGTTTCCCAGTCCTCTTCTCAACTCCCCCGTGGTGGTGTTGTTACGTTTCCCAGTCCTCTTCTCAACTCCCCCGTGGTGGTGTTGTTACATTTCCCAGTCCTCTCCTCAACTCCCCCGTGGTGTTGTTGTTACGTTTCCCAGTCCTCTTCTCAACTCCCCCGTGGTGGTGTTGTTACGTTTCCCAGTCCTCTTCTCAACTCCCCCGTGGTGTTGTTGTTACGTTTCCCAGTCCTCTTCTCAACTCCCCCGTGGTGTTGTTGTTACGTTTCCCAGTCCTCTTCTCAACTCCCCCGTGGTGGTGGTGTTACGTTTCCCAGTCCTCTTCTCAACTCCCCCGTGGTGTTGTTGTTACGTTTCCCAGTCCTCTTCTCAACTCCCCCGTGGTGGTGTTGTTACATTTCCCAGTCCTCTTCTCATCTCCCCCGTGGTGTTGTTGTTACGTTTCCCAGTCCTCTTCTCAACTCCCCCGTGGTGTTGTTGTTACATTTCCCAGTCCTCTTCTCAACTCCCCCATGGTGGTGTTGTTACGTTTCCCAGTCCTCTTCTCAACTCCCCCGTGGTGGTGTTGTTACATTTCCCAGTTCTCTTCTCAACTCCCCCATGGTGTTGTTGTTACATTTCCCAGTCCTCTTCTCAACTCCCCTGTGGTGGTGGTGTTGCTACATTTCCCAGTCCTCTTCTCAAGTCCCCCGTGGTGTTGTTGTTACGTTTCCCAATCCTCTTCTCAACTCCCCCGTGGTGTTGTTGTTACATTTCCCAGTTCTCTTCTCAACTCCCCCGTGGTGGTGGTGTTACGTTTCCCAGTCCTCTTCTCAAATACCCCGTGGTGTTGTTGTCACGTTTCCCAGTCCTCTTCTCAACTCCCCCGTGGTGTTGTTGTTACATTTCCCAGTTCTCTTCTCAACTCCCCCGTGGTGGTGGTGTTACGTTTCCCAGTCCTCTTCTCAACTCCCCCGTGGTGGTGTTGTTACATTTCTCAGTCCTCTTCTCAACTCCCCCGTGGTGGTGGTGTTGCTACATTTCCCAGTCCTCTTCTCAACTCCCCCGTGGTGTTGTTGTTACATTTCCCAGTCCTCTTCTCAACTCCCCCGTGGTGGTGTTGTTACGTTTCCCAGTCCTCTTCTCAACTCCCCCGTGGTGTTGTTGTTATGTTTCCCAGTCCTCTTCTCAACTCCCCCGTGGTGTTGTTGTTACATTTCCCAGTCCTCTTCTCAACTCCCCTGTGGTGTTGTTGTTACGTTTCCCAGTCCTCTTCTCAACTCCCCCGTGGTGTTGTTGTTACGTTTCCCAGTCCTCTTCTCAACTCCCCCGTGGTGTTGTTACATTTCCCAGTCCTCTCCTCAACTCCCCTGTGTTGTTGTTACGTTTCCCAGTCCTCTTCTCAACTCCCCCGTGGTGTTGTTGTTACGTTTCCCAGTCCTCTTCTCAACTCCCCCGTGGTGTTGTTGTTACGATTCCCAGTCCTCTTCTCAACTCCCCCGTGGTGGTGTTGTTACGTTTCCCAGTCCTCTTCTCAACTCCCCCGTGGTGGTGTTGTTACATTTCCCAGTCCTCTTCTCAACTCCCCTGTGGTGGTGGTGTTGTTACATTTCCCAGTCCTCTCCTCAACTCCCCCGTGGTGTTGTTGTTACGTTTCCCAGTCCTTTTCTCAACTCCCCCGTGGTGGTGGTGTTACGTTTCCCAGTCCTCTTCTCAACTCCCCCGTGGTGGTGTTGTTACATTTCCCAGTCCTCTTCTCAACTCCCCTGTGGTGGTGGTGTTGTTACATTTCCCAGTCCTCTCCTCAACTCCCCCGTGGTGTTGTTGTTACGTTTCCCAGTCCTTTTCTCAACTCCCCCGTGGTGGTGGTGTTACGTTTCCCAGTCCTCTTCTCAACTCCCCCGTGGTGGTGTTGTTACATTTCTCAGTCCTCTTCTCAACTCCCCCGTTGTGGTGGTGTTGCTACATTTCCCAGTCCTCTTCTCAACTCCCCCGTGGTGTTGTTGTTACATTTCCCAGTCCTCTTCTCAACTCCCCCGTGGTGGTGTTGTTACATTTCTCAGTCCTCTTCTCAACTCCCCCGTGGTGGTGGTGTTGCTACATTTCCCAGTCCTCTTCTCAACTCCCCCGTGGTGTTGTTGTTACATTTCCCAGTCCTCTTCTCAACTCCCCCGTGGTGGTGTTGTTACGTTTCCCAGTCCTCTTCTCAACTCCCCCGTGGTGTTGTTGTTACGTTTCCCAGTCCTCTTCTCAACTCCCCCGTGGTGGTGTTGTTACGTTTCCCAGTCCTCTTCTCAACTCCCCCGTGGTGTTGTTGTTACGTTTCCCAGTCCTCTTCTCAACTCCCCCGTGGTGTTGTTGTTACGTTTCCCAGTCCTCTTCTCAACTCCCCTGTGGTGTTGTTGTTACGTTTCCCAGTCCTCTCCTCAACTCCCCCGTGGTGTTGTTGTTACGTTTCCCAGTCCTCTTCTCAACTCCCCTGTGGTGTTGTTGCTACATTTCCCAGTCCTCTTCTCAACTCCCCTGTGGTGTTGTTGTTACGTTTCCCAGTCCTCTTCTCAACTCCCCCGTGGTGTTGTTGTTACGTTTCCCAGTCCTCTTCTCAACTCCCCCGTGGTGTTGTTGTTACGTTTCCCAGTCCTCTTCTCAACTCCCCCGTGGTGGTGTTGTTACGTTTCCCAGTCCTCTTCTCAACTCCCCTGTGGTGGTGGTGTTGTTACGTTTCCCAGTCCTCTTCTCAACTCCCCCGTGGTGTTGTTGTTACGTTTCCCAGTCCTCTTCTCAACTCCCCCGTGGTGTTGTTGTTACGTTTCCCAGTCCTCTTCTCAACTCCCCCGTGGTGTTGTTGTTACGTTTCCCAGTCCTCTTCTCAACTCCCCCGTGGTGGTGTTGTTACGTTTCCCAGTCCTCTTCTCAACTCCCCCGTGGTGTTGTTGTTACATTTCCCAGTCCTCTTCTCAACTCCCCCGTGGTGGTGGTGTTGTTGTTACGTTTCCCAGTCCTCTTCTCAACTCCCCCGTGGTGGTGTTGTTACATTTCCCAGTCCTCTTCTCAAATCCCCTGTGATGGTGTTGTTACGTTTCCCAGTCCTCTTCTCAAATCCCCCGTGATGGTGTTGTTACGTTTCCCAGTCCTCTTCTTGAAGATCAAGGGCTATTTAATGAATTGGAACGACTGGCAATCTGACACTCTGGTGTTTAATGTAAAGATATAGCCTAATGGTATTATCCTCTGTAGTAGAAAGCAATGGGTTTGATATAGAAGCCTACATAACCAACCCATGAAGTAGAATGTAACATCCATATATGACCAGCTCTACATAACCAACCCATGACGGAGAATGTAACATCCATATATGACCAGCTCTACATAACCAACCCATGACGGAGAATGTAACATCCATATATGACCAGCTCTACATAACCAACCCATGAAGTAGAATGTAACATCCATATATGACCAGCTCTACATAACCAACCCATGAAGGAGAATGTAACATCCATATATGACCAGCTCTACATAACCAACCCATGAAGGAGAATGTAACATCCATATATGACCAGCTCTACATAACCAACCCATGAAGGAGAATGTAACATCCATATATGACCAGCTCTACATATCCAACCCATGAAGGAGAATGTAACATCCATATATGTGTCACGACCGTTATATGACGGATGAGTGGACCAAGGCACAGCGTGAAAGAAAGCCATCTTCTTTTAATGAAGAAAAACAAACACTTCCTAAACAAACAAAAAAACAAAACGATCGTGAAGCTAAAACGAACTAAGTGCACACATGCAACATAGAACATAGACAATTACCCACAATCACCTAAAGCCTATGGCTGCCTTAAATATGGCTCCCAATCAGAGACAACAATAAACAGCTGTCTCTGATTGAGAACCAAACCAGACAACCATAGACTTTCCTAAACCTCTCTACTGAACACAACCCCATACACTATACAAAACCCCCTAAACAATACACACACCCTAAACTAGACAAAACACACAAACATCCCATGTCACACCCTGACCTAACTAAACTAATAAAGAAAATCAATATAACAGAGGCCAGGGTGTGACAATATGACCAGCTCTACATAACCAACCCATGAAGGAGAATGTAACATCCATATATGACCAGCTATGTAAACTCTAACATTGATTTATCCTGCAGTAGATGTTGTTCAATTGATAATATAAATGTTTGTCTTCTTTTAATGCCTCTTAAGGGGAAAGTAATCTAAAAATAACTGAACGTTATCAGATTACTTTACTGAGTTTGGTTAATCCAAAAGTTATGTTACTGATAAAAATGTTGTACAGGTAACTAGTAACTGTAACAGATTACATTTAGAAAGTAACATACTGTCACATTCCTGACCTGTTTTCTGTTGTTTTGTATGTGTTTAGTTGGTCAGGACGTGAGCTGGGTGGGAATTCTATGTTGTGTGTCTAGTTTGTCTGTTTCTATGTCCAGCCTAATATGGTTCTCAATCAGAGGCAGATGGTAATCGTTGTCCCTGATTGAGAATCATATATAGGAGGCTTGTTTTGTGTTGGGATTTTGTGGGTGTTTGTTACCTGTCTCTGTGTTTGTGTTCTGCACCAGATAGGTCTGTATCGGTTTTGCACATTTGTTATTTTGTATGTTGTTTGTAGTGTTTCACTTGTTCTTGTATTAAACATGTTGAACACTAGCCGCGCTGCACTTTGGTCCTCTCCTTCACCTATGGAAGAAAGCCGTTACAGAAACACCCACCAAACCCGGACCAAGCAGCGTGGCAACGGGCAGCAGCAACAGCAGCAGCGGTACAAGGAGGAATGGACATGGGAGGAGATTCTGGACGGAGAAGGACCCTGGGCAGAGCCAGAGGAGTGTCGCCGTCCCAAAGCGGAGCTGGAGGCATCAAAAGCGGAGAGGCGGCATTATGAGGCGCTTGCAAGGCAGAGTGGCTGGAAACCCGAGAGGCTCACCCAAAAATTTCTTGGGGGGAGGCTAAAGGGGAGTGTGGCGAAGCCGGGTTGGATACCTGAGCCAACTCCCCGGGCTTACCGTGGAGTGAGAGGGCGTCGTACTGGTCAGACACCGTGTTATGCGGTAAAGCGCACGGTGTCCCCAGTACGCGTGCTTAGCCCAGTGCGGGCTATTCCACCTTGCCGCACTGGGAGGGCTAGGTTGGGCATCGAGCCGGATGTCATGAAGCCGGCCCAACGTATCTGGCCTCCAGTACGTCTCCTCGGGCCGGCGTACATGGCACCAGCCTTACAGGTGGTGTCCCCGGTTCGCCTGCATAGCCCAGTGCGGGTTATTCCACCTCGCCGCACTGGCAGGACTACGGGGACCATTCAACCTGGTAGGGTTGGAGAGGCTCGGTGCTCAAGAGCGCGTGTCCTCCTTCACGGTCCGGTATATCCGGCGCCACCTTCCCGCCCCAGACCAGTACCACCAGTGCCTACACCACGCACCAGGCTTCCAGTGCATCTCCAGAGCCCTGTTCCTCCTCCCCGCACTCGCCCTGAGGTGCGTGCCCTCAGCCCGGTACCTCCAGTTCCGGCACCACGCACCAGGCCTACTGTGCGCCTCAGCAGGTCAGAGTCGGCCGTCTGCTCAACGCCGCCTGCACTGCCTGTCTGCCCAGCGCCGTCTGAGCCATCCGTCTGCCCAGCGCCGTCTGAGCTGCCTGCCTGCCCAGCGCCGTCTGAGCCATCCGTCTGCCCAGCGCCGTCTGAGCCATCTGTCTGCCCAGCGCCGTCTGAGCCATCCGTCTGCCCAGCGCCGTCTGAGCCATCCGTCTGCCCAGCGCCATCTGAGCCATCTGTCTGCCCAGCACCATCTGAGTCATCCGTCTGCCACGAGCCATTAGAGCAGCCCGTCTGTCCCGAGCCATTAGAGCCGTCCGTCAGTCAGGAGCCGCTAGAGCCGTCCGTCAGTCAGGAGCCGCCAGAGACGCCAGCCAGTCAGGAACTGCCAGAGACGCCAGCCAGTCAGGAGCTGCCAGAGACGCCAGCCAGTCAGGAGCTGCCAGAGACGCCAGCCAGTCAGGAGCTGCCAGAGACGCCAGCCAGTCAGGAGCTGCCAGAGACGCCAGCCAGTCAGGAGCTGCCAGAGCTGCCCTACAGTCATGAGCTGCCCTACAGTCATGAGCTGCCCTACAGTCATGAGCTGCCCTACAGTCATGAGCTGCCCTAGTCATGAGCTGCCCTATAGTCATGAGCTGCCCTATAGTCATGAGCTGCCCTCCAGTCATAAGCTGCCCTCCAGTCATGAGCTGCCCTCGTCCTGCGCCGGAGCCGCCACCGCGGACAGATGCCCACCCAGACCCTCCCCTTGAGTTTTAGGGGTGCGCCCGGAGTTCGCACCTTGAGGGGGGGGGGGTTCTGTCACGTTCCTGACCTGTTTTCTGTTGTTTTGTATGTGTTTAGTTGGTCAGGACGTGAGCTGGGTGGGAATTCTATGTTGTGTGTCTAGTTTGTCTGTTTCTATGTCCAGCCTAATATGGTTCTCAATCAGAGGCAGATGGTAATCGTTGTCCCTGATTGAGAATCATATATAGGAGGCTTGTTTTGTGTTGGGATTTTGTGGGTGTTTGTTACCTGTCTCTGTGTTTGTGTTCTGCACCAGATAGGTCTGTATCGGTTTTGCACATTTGTTATTTTGTATGTTGTTTGTAGTGTTTCACTTGTTCTTGTATTAAACATGTTGAACACTAGCCGCGCTGCACTTTGGTCCTCTCCTTCACCTATGGAAGAAAGCCGTTACACATACCCAACCCTGCACATACTGTACACAGACACACACAAATCAAATCAAATCACATTTTATTGGTCACATACACATGGCTAGCAGATGTTAATGCGAGTGTAGCAAAATGCTTGTGCTCCTAGTTCCGACCGTGCAGTAATATCTAACAAGTAATCTAACTATTTCACAACAACTACCTTATACACACAAGTGTAAAGGAATGAATAAGAATATGTACATATAAATATATGGATGAGTGATGGCCGAACGGCGTAGGCAATATGCAGTAGATGGTATAGAGTACAGTATATACATATGAGATAAGTAATGTAGGGTATGTAAACATTATATAAAGTGACATTGTTTAAAGTGACTAGTGATACATGTATTACATACAATTTTCAATTATTAACCTCTAACCTCACAAACCCGGATCCGGGATCCCCCCCATCAAAAAAGCTGACTAGCATAGCCTAGCCTAAAGCCACAGGGATATCATATAATAAAATGTTCATGAAATCACAAGTCCAAGACACCAAATGAAAGATACACATCTTGTGAATCCAGCCATCATTTCTGATTTTTAAAATGTTTTACAGGGAAGACACAATATGTAAATCTATTAGCTAACCACGTTAGCAAAAGACACCACTTTTTTACTCCATTTTTTTACTCCATCAGTAGCTATCACAAATTCGACCAAATAAAGATATAAATAGCCACTAACCAAGAAACAACTTCATCAGATGACAGTCTGATAACATATTTATTGTATAGCATATGTTTTGTTAGAAAAATGTGCATATTTCAGGTATAAATCATAGTTTACCATTGCAGCCACCATCACAACTCTCACCAAAGCGACTAGAATAACTACAGAGACCATCGTGAATTAGCTAATTACTCATCATAAAACATTTCTTAAAAATACACAGCGTACAGCAGATGAAAGACACAGATCTTGTGAATCCAGCCAATATTTCAGATTTTCTAAGTGTTTTACAGCGAAAACACAATATAGCGTTATATTAGCTTACCACAATAGCAAACATCACAACAGCATTGATTCAAGGCAAAAATAGCGATAACGTATAAACCACCAAAATATATTAATTTTTTCACTAACCTTCTCAGAATTCTTCAGATGACAGTCCTATAACATCATATTACACAATGCATATAGAGTTTGTTCGAAAATGTGCATATTTAGCGCCACAAATCGTGGTTATACAATGAGAAAAGTAGCAAAGCTGCCCAGAAAATGTCAGGAGAAATCTTTGAAGAGGCACCTATTCTAATCAGTAACTATTCCAAAACTTGACTAAAAACTACAGGTTGGACAGCAATTGAAAGACAAATTAGTTCTTAATGCAATCGCTGGGTTACATTTTTAAAATTAACGTTACTTCAAAATACAGCGTGCGATAAAGCGAGGCTGCACTGCAATTAATGGCGGCTTATGCATTTGACATTTTTCAACAGAACAACGAATTATCAGCATAAATAGTTCTTACTTTTTGATGAACTCTCATCAGAATCTTGGGAAAGGTGTCCTTTGTCCAAAATAATCGTTGCTAGGTTGTATAACGTCCTCTTCAACGCTGCAATTAGCAGTAAACAATACCATGCGAGAGAGAGATACCCAACCCCCTAGAACGCCAGGAAATGAAATACCCGAAAATCGCAATATACTGACATAAACTGATATAATTCGGTTTAAAATAACAAGATTATGATGTCTTTAAAGCCTATATCGAATAAAAACACAGCCGGAAATGTCTAAGATCTATAACCGATGGTTCTAGTACAATATGCCAAGGTCCTCAGTGCGTCAGAGCGAAGAGGGAAAAGACCAGACACGTCTTTGCCAAGTGATTTATAACCTTTGAGATCTACGTAGAGACTCCATTTCAAGTCTCCCTATTCGCTAACATCCAGGGGAAGGCGTATGCAGTGCATCTCAACCAATAGAAGACAGGCAGATTTATACACAGGTCTCAGAGCAGCTTGGAAAATTTGGCATTCTCACATACACATAGGAAAATTGCTCTAAGTCCAGTTCTGTTTCACTCACAGATATAATTCAAACGGTTTTAGAAACTAGAGAGTGTTTTCTATCCAATAGTAATAATAATATGCATATTGTACGAGCAAGAATTGAGTACGAGGCAGTTTAATTTGGGAACATCATTATTACAAAGTGCCAACAGCACCCCCTAATGACAAGAAGTTTTAAAGTGGCTAGAGATTTGAGTCAGTATGTTGGCAGCAGCCACTCAATGTTAGTGATGGCTGTTTAACAGTCTGATGGCCTTGAGATAGAAGCTGTTTTTCAGTCTCTCGGTCCCATGCACCTGTACTGACCTCGCCTTCTGGATGAAAGCGGGGTGAACCGGCAGTGGCTTGGGTGGTTGTTGTCCCTTATGATCTTTTTAGTCTTCCTGTGACTTCGGGTGGTGTAGGTGTCCTGGAGGGCAGGTAGTTTGCCCCCGGTGATGCGTTGTGCAGACCGCACTACCCTCTGGAGAGCCTTACGGTTGTGGGCGGAGCAGTTGCCGTACCAGGCGGTGATACAGCCCCACAGGATACACTCCATTGTGTGACAGGATGCTCTCGATTGTGAACACACACACACTTGTGCACGCACCCACACACACACAAGCACACACACACATACACACACATACACACACATACTTGCATGCACCCACACAAGCACACACACACGCACATACACACACAAACAAAACACAAATTCCCCTGAAAGCCAGCCTATCTCTCTGGGTGAGAAATATATCTCTATGTCCTTGAAGGTAATATTATGTTTTGAATAGACCTCAGCTGCAGCTCTCTGTGAGGTGTCTAGTTAGGATCTAGCTGTACTCAACAGCCCCCTGCCCTCTGCTCAGTCTCTCCTCTCCTCTCCTCTACCTCCTCTCCTCTTCTCTTCGCCCCTCCTTTCCTCTCCTCCTCCCTCTCTTCTCCTCTCCTCTCCTCTCCTCCTCCCTCTCCTCTCCTCTTCTCCTCTCATCCTCCCGCTCTTCTCCACTACTCTCCTCTCCTCTCCATCCATCTCTTCTCCTCCTCCTCTCTAATATCCTCTACTCTACTCTCCTCCTTTCATCTTCTCCTCCCTCTCTTCTCCTCCTCTCCTCTCCTCCCTTTCTTCTCCTCTCCTCCTCCCTCTCTTCTCTTCTCTTCTCTACTCTACTCTCCTCCTCTCCTCCTCCCTCCTCTCCTTCCTCTCTCCTACTCCTCTCCTCCCTCTCTTCTCCTCTACTCTTCTCCTCTCCTCCTCTCCTCCACTCCTCTCCTTTCCTCCTCTCCTCTCCTCCTCTCCTCCTCCCTCTCTTCTCTTCACTCCTCCTTTCCTCTCCTCCTACCTCTCTTCTCCTCTCCTCCTCCTCCCTCTCTTTTCCTCACCTCTCCTCTCCTCCTCTTCCCTTCCCTCTGCTCTTCTCCTCTCTTCCCCTCCCCTCCTCTCCTCTCATCTTTCCTCTCGTCCTCCTCCCCCAGACTCCACGAGGTGTTGATGGACCTTCAGCACCAGCAGTTGAAGCAGCTCACTGATTGGTTGGAGCTGACAGAAGGGCGGATCAAGCGGATGGGGGCTCAGCCTATGGGGCCAGACCTGGAGGATGTTAAACACCAAGTAGAGGAACACAAAGTAGGTCACCTACTATCTAGCTGCCTGCAGGGCTGGGGTCCTTTCAGGGTCATGTTCACTACAGCACATCCTAGTGAAATAATCATGAACATTTACTATTAGATCACTTCAGATAGTGGCTTTCCATTTTGTTCCTACTAGACTCAACCCAATGATCATGCCTGTTGTAGCTGTTACAGGAGGACCTAGAGTTGGAGCAGGTGCGTGTTAACTCTCTGACACACATGGTGGTGGTGGTGGATGAGAACAGTGGAGACAGCGCCACCGCTGCCCTGGAGGAGAAACTACAGGTGAGACAGGCAGGACACACACACACACACACACACACACACACACACACACACACACACACACACACACACACACACACACACACACACACACACACACACACACACACACACACACACACACACACACACTGTCTAGTACACTGTCTAATATACTGTCTAATAAATACACTGTCTAGTACACTGTCTAATACACTGTCTAGTGCACTGTCTAATACACTTTCTAGTATGCTGTCTAGTACACTGTCTAATACACTGTCTAATATACTGTCTAGTACACTGTCTAGTACACTGTCTAGTACACTGTCTATTACACTGTCTATTACACTGTCTAATACACTGTCTAGTACACTGTCTAATACAATGTCTGGTACACTGTCTAATACACTGTCTAATACACTGTCTAATACACTGTCTAGTACACTGTCTAGTACACAGTCTAGCACACTGTCTAGTACACTGTCTAATACACTGTCTAGTACACAGTCTAGCACACTGTCTAGTACACAGTCTAGTACACTGTCTGCTGATGTTCTCCCTTAGTAGAAGAGAGAAGAGAAACCCATTCGGGTAGAACGTAGTATTTGTGTGTAAATAGATTGGATGGTAAATAATGAGTGTTCTCTGGTGATTAACCATGTCTAGCAGTTATCGGTCCAGGAACTCAGGATTCTGCTCTGTCTATTGGATGAGAGAGAGAGAGAGAGAGAGAGAGAGAGAGAGAGAGAGAGAGAGAGAGAGAGAGAGAGAGAGAGAGAGAGAGAGAGAGAGAGAGAGAGAGAGAGAGAGAGAGAGAGAGAGAGAGAGAAGGGGGGATAGAGTGGGAGGGGGGGGGGGGCAGGTGGAGAGGAAGAAAGAGAGAAAGGGAAATTGCTTTGTTAGTTTATTTGTCTCTTGTATGTGGTTGTTAGGAGATAATGGGAGAAGATGCCGTAGTCTTGTCAGTAGGAATCATAACAGAGATAAGGTCTAATGCAGAGTGGTTTTTGTTGTTTGGTGTTTAGAAAGATGCAGTGATACGATATGGCACCAGACAACCAACCCGGTTTTAACTGCTGCTATAAGAAACAGAAGACTAATATACATTCTGAAAGGCTGCCCTTTACATGTCTTCTATTGACAAGACTCAATAACCAGTTACCATAGTGACCTGTCAATGTCTTCTTTATCACGCGTCTCCGCCCTTGTCTCTGTTTTAGGGTCGTTTTGGGCACCTGGGCTCTTTGCTTATTACTTTCTGTTACAATGACAGTAGAAATCTCCCCAGGAATGAAAGTGAGGGGATTGGTTAATAGCATGTAACTGATGGAGCTCTTCCTGCATGATGCCTTTTACTGTGATAGAGAACACACAGAAGCCTGGTGATGTGATGGTGTTACTGCAGGCTGGGATGAGATGACTTTCTTATCCCAGATGGAGGTAGATACTGGTCTTCAAACATCAGAACGCCTGTAGAAACCGGATGGATAGGAAGGCCAGTGGAGTTAAACCCAACTAGAATGTCTTGTTGAAAGGAGTTGTACTGTATGTGATGCTGAGAGTAACACCGGGTTCCATTCTGGATCTGGTCTATCTGGAATCTCTAAGGTGATGCTGAGAGTAACACCGGGTTCCATTCTGGATCTGGTCTATCTGGAATCTCTAAGGTGCTGCTGAGAGTTACACCGGGTTCCATTCTGGATCTGGTCTATCTGGAATCTCTAAGGTGATGCTGAGAGTAACACCGGGTTCCATTCTGGATCTGGTCTATCTGGAATCTCTAAGGTGATGCTGAGAGTTACACCGGGTT
>NW_024061427.1:92500-130807 GCF_016432855.1 Salvelinus namaycush
AGGCCCATTATAATCATATGTCTCTCTCTCCAGGCCCATTATAATCATATGTCTCTCTCTCCAGGCCCATTATAATCATATGTCTCTCTCTCTCCAGACCCATTATAATCATATGTCTCTCTCTCTCTCCAGGCCCATTATAATCATATGTCTCTCTCTCTCCAGGTCCATTATAATCATATGTCTCTCTCTCTCCAGGCCCATTATAATCATATGTCTCTCTCTCCAGGCCCATTATAATCATATGTCTCTCTCTCCAGGCCCATTATAATCATATGTCTCTCTCTCTTCAGGCCCATTATAATCATATGTCTCTCTCTCCAGGCCCATTATAATCATATGTCTCTCTCTCTCTCCAGGCCCATTATAATCATATGTCTCTCTCTCTCCAGGCCCATTATAATCATATGTCTCTCTCTCTCTCCAGGCCCATTATAATCATATGTCTCTCTCTCCAGGCCCATTATAATCATATGTCTCTCTCTCTCCAGGCCCATTATAATCATATGTCTCTCTCTCTTCAGGCCCATTATAATCATATGTCTCTCTCTCCAGGTCCATTATAATCATATGTCTCTCTCTCCAGGCCCATTATAATCATATGTCTCTCTCTCCAGGCCCATTATAATCATATGTCTCTCTCTCCAGGTCCATTATAATCATATGTCTCTCTCTCTCCAGGCCCATTATAATCATATGTCTCTCTCTCCAGGCCCATTATAATCATATGTCTCTCTCTCCAGGTCCATTATAATCATATGTCTCTCTCTCTCCAGACCCATTATAATCATATGTCTCTCTCTCTCCAGGCCCATTATAATCATATGTCTCTCTCTCCAGGTCCATTATAATCATATGTCTCTCTCTCTCCAGGCCCATTATAATCATATGTCTCTCTCTCTCCAGGCCCATTATAATCATATGTCTCTCTCTCTCCAGGCCCATTATAATCATATGTCTCTCTCTCCAGGCCCATTATAATCATATGTCTCTCTCTCCAGGCCCATTATAATCATATGTCTCTCTCTCTCTCCAGGTCCATTATAATCATATGTCTCTCTCTCTCCAGGCCCATTATAATCATATTATTTGACCCTAGTTGTAGTGTGGTGTCTTCATGAGCCCAGTGTTAATCAACCACCTCTAGCATCCATCAGCTGTCAGCCAGCTGCTATCTCACATCTCACGGTCGCCATGGCAGCACGACACTCCAATATCACTGTTTGACCAATCTGTTAGCCTGTCTGTCATACATCTATTTTGTCCCTGACCATAATGTGTGAGGGCATATTCATATTCAACAAACCATACCTGGGTTCAAATACTTTTTGATATAATTTCAAATAAATATTTTATCTGTGCTTGACTGGGCTTGTCGGGCCTTCTGGATCATTAGAATAGTTCCAAAACAGCAAACTTCGCCCATCCGGGACCCATCCAGGCTATTGCAGACACTCAGCGTTCATGAGAGATATCAAATAGTATTTGAACCCAGGTCTGCCACACACTTTGGTCATGTACAATGGAATTAAAAATGCACTCCATGATCTTAAGCTCAACAAATTCTAAACACATAGTTTCAATTGGATTTGTAACATAGCATACGAATTGCAAAAAAATATATTTTGCACAACTACAAGATCACAACTACAAGAGAGAAGGTCTCCCAGGCATATTGCTGTACACAAACAATTCTTTGCTTTCTTACTTTTAGGATAGAAACAAATCCCCTGGATCTCTGGTGTATGTTTGTTTGTGTCCTGACCTGTCTGTCTGTGTGTGTGAGCTGACACTGATGTTGTGTGTGTTTGTGTCCTGACCTGTCTGTCTGTGTGTGTGAGCTGACACTGATGTTGTGTGTGTTTGTGTCCTGACCTGTCTGTCTGTGTGTGTGAGCTGACACTGATGTTGTGTTTGTTTGTGTCCTGACCTGTCTGTCTGTGTGTGTGAGCTGACACTGATGTTGTGTGTGTTTGTGTCCTGACCTGTCTGTCTGTGTGTGTGAGCTGACACTGATGTTGTGTGTGTTTGTGTCCTGACCTGTCTGTCTGTGTGTGTGAGCTGACACTGATGTTGTGTGTGTTTGTGTCCTGACCTGTCTGTCTGTGTGTGTGAGCTGACACTGATGTTGTGTGTGTTTGTGTCCTGACCTGTCTGTCTGTGTGTGTGAGCTGACACTGATGTTGTGTGTGTTTGTGTCCTGACCTGTCTGTCTGTGTGTGTGAGCTGACACTGATGTTGTGTGTGTTTGTGTCCTGACCTGTCTGTCTGTGTGTGTGAGCTGACACTGATGTTGTGTGTGTTTGTGTCCTGACCTGTCTGTCTGTGTGTGTGAGCTGACACTGATGTTGTGTGTGTTTGTGTCCTGACCTGTCTGTCTGTGTGTGTGAGCTGACACTGATGTTGTGTGTGTTTGTGTCCTGACCTGTCTGTCTGTGTGTGTGAGCTGACACTGATGTTGTGTGTGTTTGTGTCCTGACCTGTCTGTCTGTGTGTGTGAGCTGACACTGATGTTGTGTGTGTTTGTGTCCTGACCTGTCTGTCTGTGTGTGTGAGCTGACACTGATGTTGTGTGTGTTTGTGTCCTGACCTGTCTGTCTGTGTGTGTGAGCTGACACTGATGTTGTGTGTGTTTGTGTCCTGACCTGTCTGTCTGTGTGTGTGAGCTGACACTGATGTTGTGTGTGTTTGTGTCCTGACCTGTCTGTCTGTGTGTGTGAGCTGACACTGATGTTGTGTGTGTTTGTGTCCTGACCTGTCTGTCTGTGTGTGTGAGCTGACACTGATGTTGTGTGTGTTTGTGTCCTGACCTGTCTGTCTGTGTGTGTGAGCTGACACTGATGTTGTGTGTGTTTGTGTCCTGACCTGTCTGTCTGTGTGTGTGAGCTGACACTGATGTTGTGTGTGTTTGTGTCCTGACCTGTCTGTCTGTGTGTGTGAGCTGACACTGATGTTGTGTGTGTTTGTGTCCTGACCTGTCTGTCTGTGTGTGTGAGCTGACACTGATGTTGTGTGTGTTTGTGTCCTGACCTGTCTGTCTGTGTGTGTGAGCTGACACTGATGTTGTGTGTGTTTGTGTCCTGACCTGTCTGTCTGTGTGTGTGAGCTGACACTGATGTTGTGTGTGTTTGTGTCCTGACCTGTCTGTCTGTGTGTGTGAGCTGACACTGATGTTGTGTGTGTTTGTGTCCTGACCTGTCTGTCTGTGTGTGTGAGCTGACACTGATGTTGTGTTTGTTTGTGCCTTGACACTGTGTGTGTTTTAGATCTCGCTGGCTGTAACCACGGTGCAGACCGCGCAGACGAAGCTGACACACTCGGTGACGGCGAGCGTATCCAAGGTGACGACGCGTGAGAAGGTGGTGGTGAAGAATACTAAAGCAGCGCTGCCCTCTCCACCGCCCCAGAAGAAGAGACAGATTGTTGTCGAATCAGAGCTCAGGAAAAGGTGAGGTGGCAGGCTCCTCCAGTCACTTTTCTGCAGAATCACCAGGGGGTGTGGCCAAACAGAGGGTGTAGATGTATTATAGTCTTGGTGACTTTGAGCGACAGCAGGAATTTGATCGTGACTTTGAGCGATAGCAGGAATTTGATCGTGACTTTGAGCGATAGCAGGAATTTGATCGTGACTTTGAGCGATAGCAGGAATTTGATCGTGACTTTGAGCGATAGCAGGAATTTGATCGTGACTTTGAGCGACAGCAGGAATTTGATCGTGACTTTGAGCGATAGCAGGAATTTGATCGTGACTTTGAGCGACAGCAGGAATTTGATCGTGACTTTGAGCGATAGCAGGAATTTGATCGTGACTTTGAGCGATAGCAGGAATTCGATCGTGACTTTGAGCGATAGCAGGAATTCGATCGTGACTTTGAGCGATAGCAGGAATTCGATCGTGACTTTGAGCGATAGCAGGAATTCGATCGTGACTTTGAGCGATAGCAGGAATTCGATCGTGACTTTGAGCGATAGCAGGAATTCGATCGTGACTTTGAGCGATAGCAGGAATTCGATCGTGACTTTGAGCGATAGCAGGAATTCGATCGTGACTTTGAGCGATAGCAGGAATTCGATCGTGACTTTGAGCGATAGCAGGAATTCGATCGTGACTTTGAGCGATAGCAGGAATTCGATCGTGACTTTGAGCGATAGCAGGAATTCGATCGTGACTTTGAGCGACAGCAGGAATTTGATCGTGACTTTGAGCGATAGCAGGAATTCGATCGTGACTGAGCGACAGCAGGAATTTGATCGTGACTTTGAGCGATAGCAGGAATTTGATCGTGACTTTGAGCGATAGCAGGAATTTGATCGTGACTTTGATCGATAGCAGGAATTTGATCGTGACTTTGAGCGATAGCAGGAATTCGATCGTGACTTTGAGCGATAGCAGGAATTCGATCGTGACTTTGAGCGATAGCAGGAATTCGATCGTGACTTTGAGCGATAGCAGGAATTCGATCGTGACTTTGAGCGATAGCAGGAATTCGATCGTGACTTTGAGCGATAGCAGGAATTCGATCGTGACTTTGAGCGATAGCAGGAATTCGATCGTGACTTTGAGCGATAGCAGGAATTCGATCGTGACTTTGAGCGACAGCAGGAATTTGATCGTGACTTTGAGCGATAGCAGGAATTCGATCGTGACTGAGCGACAGCAGGAATTTGATCGTGACTTAGAGCGATAGCAGGAATTTGATCGTGACTTTGAGCGATAGCAGGAATTTGATCGTGACTTTGAGCGATAGCAGGAATTTGATCGTGACTTTGAGCGATAGCAGGAATTCGATCGTGACTTTGAGCGATAGCAGGAATTCGATCGTGACTTTGAGCGATAGCAGGAATTCGATCGTGACTTTGAGCGATAGCAGGAATTCGATCGTGACTTTGAGCGATAGCAGGAATTCGATCGTGACTTTGAGCGATAGCAGGAATTCGATCGTGACTTTGAGCGATAGCAGGAATTCGATCGTGACTTTGAGCGATAGCAGGAATTCGATCGTGACTTTGAGCGACAGCAGGAATTTGATCGTGACTTTGAGCGATAGCAGGAATTCGATCGTGACTGAGCGACAGCAGGAATTTGATCGTGACTTTGAGCGATAGCAGGAATTCGATCGTGACTTTGAGCGATAGCAGGAATTCGATCGTGACTTTGAGCGATAGCAGGAATTCGATCGTGACTTTGAGCGATAGCAGGAATTCGATCGTGACTTTGAGCGATAGCAGGAATTCGATCGTGACTTTGAGCGATAGCAGGAATTCGATCGTGACTTTGAGCGATAGCAGGAATTCGATCGTGACTTTGAGCGATAGCAGGAATTCGATCGTGACTTTGAGCGATAGCAGGAATTCGATCGTGACTTTGAGCGATAGCAGGAATTCGATCGTGACTTTGAGCGATAGCAGGAATTTGATCGTGACTTTGAGCGATAGCAGGAATTCGATCGTGACTTTGAGCGATAGCAGGAATTCGATCGTGACTTTGAGCGATAGCAGGAATTCGATCGTGACTTTGAGCGATAGCAGGAATTCGATCGTGACTTTGAGCGATAGCAGGAATTCGATCGTGACTTTGAGCGATAGCAGGAATTCGATCGTGACTTTGAGCGATAGCAGGAATTCGATCGTGACTTTGAGCGATAGCAGGAATTCGATCGTGACTTTGAGCGATAGCAGGAATTCGATCGTGACTTTGAGCGATAGCAGGAATTCGATCGTGACTTTGAGCGATAGCAGGAATTTGATCGTTGCATATCCTGATTTAATCCTGAGTCTAGTGTGTAGTGTGACGTGCGGGAAAAATCCATTATCTACAACGATTGAATTCCGGGCCTAAAGACAATATTCCAGTTGTCAGCCAGTCTCTGGAGACGTACCAAATGAAACACTATTCACTACATAGTGCAGTAGTTTTGACCAGAAACCTATGTGCCCCTTCTCCCTCTGTACTCAAGCTAGTCTCTCTCTCTCTTGTCCCTGGCCGGCCTGAGACAGGCTCACTAACAGGTAGGTTTGGATTATGTCTCTAGTCTGAGTCAACCACTATTGAGTAGTTCAGTTTCTCAGTTGGTGCCGTGTATCTTAGCGAGTACAGATGAATGCCTTAGATGTTTGGGATGTGATGTGGAGACAGTGTCCGGTACAGTTGTTGTAACTGGTCATGTGTGGTCGTGTAGAGCACTGTGAATTAGACAGAGTGTGTGTCTTCAGGTTTAGTAGGAGAATCGCACAACCATAAACAACTGGATCACAGAGGAAGAGGTATATATGCAGGTGTAGTTGGTGAACAGGTTGTCCTAACGTTGTCATAACGTTGTCCTACACCTTGGGAGCGTTATACCAGCCAGGGATTGACTTTGTGTTCTGTGTGTGTTCAGGTTTGACATGGACTTCACTGAGCTGCACAGTTTCATCACGCGCTCCAAGGCCATCCTACAGAGCCCAGAGTTCTCCATGTCCAGGAAGGAGGGCAGCGTACAGGAGCTCCACGATAAAGTCCTGGTGAGGTCATAGGTCATGTAGCCTTACCCATAATGCACCTCACAATGCAGTGTTACCCAAAATGCACCATACCTCATTACTCAGCCACTACCACTACACTGTCAGCCTGTCACTATGGCCATGATGTATCACTTTTTCCCTCCCTCTTTGTTTCTCTGTCTCCCAATCCCTCTCTCTCTCTGTCTCTGTCTCTCTCTCTCTCTCTCTCTCTCTCTCTCTCTGTCTCTGTCTCTCTCTCTCTCTCTCTCTCTCTCTCTCTCTCTCTCTCTCTCTCTCTCTCTCTCTCTCTCTCTCTCTCTCTCTGTCTCTGTCTCTGTCTCTCTCTCTCTCTCTGTCTCTGTCTCTGTCTGTCTCTCTCTCTCTCTCTCTCTCTCTCTCTCTCTCTCTCTCTCTCTCTCTCTCTCTCTCTCTCTCTCTCTCTCTCTCTCTCTCTCTCTCTCTCTCTCTCAGGCGATAGAGAGGGAGAGGCCAGAGAAGTTGCGGAAGCTTCAGGAAGCAACTCGTTCGGCACAGGCTTTGCTCGATCAGCTGGCGAGCGGTAAATGAAACACACCCACGCCACACACACACACACCGCCACACAGACACCCACCCACCGCCGGCTGTCCCCATGGCAACTCTCCTCTACCTGTCGTCTGTCCCCTCATTGTTGTTTCCATAGCAACCGTTGTCTCTGCCCTTGTTATGAGACTCCATGGGCGAGGAGCCCTGCGTCTCATGTCACCTCCTCTGCTCTCCTCTGTCCTTGTATCATTGTTAACAAGTCATAAAGGACAAACATTGTCTTCCTCCCAAATGGCACTCTATTCCACATGTAGTGCACTACTTTTGATCAGAGCCCATAGGAGACCTGGTCAAATGTAGTGCACTTCATTGGGAATAGGGTGCCATTTGGGACGCAGACACTGCATAGCGACCGGGCCTACTGTCTCACCCTGCCTCCGAGTCAGAGGTTCTGAATAGAAGAACACTTGAACCCAACCGGAACACCAAAGGTATCGGTGCTGTGAACAGGGTTTTCACTTTCTCTTGTTGTTGCACTGAAACGCTGAAGGTATGGATTTGTATTGAACATTTCATTTCAATCCTGTGTAATGGTGGCGTTTACCTGACAACAGCGTGCTTTAATATGTGCTGTTGTCTTGTAAAGAGGGGCCGGTTATACAAGGATTGATTTCATATGATTGTCTGTGAAAGCGGTGTAGTACTGGGTACTTCAGTCTTCTCTCTGTTGATTACACTGTGTTATTACCAATGAATGGACAGACCGTTCAGGTTGATTCGGCTCAGATTGTTGACTCCCCAGGGCCCTAGTTATGATGAAGCAGGGGCTTGATTGGTCAATAGATAGATAGACAGACAGACAGACAGACAGACAGACAGACAGACAGACAGACAGACAGACAGACAGACAGACAGACAGACAGACAGACAGACAGACAGACAGACAGACAGACAGACAGACAGACAGACAGACAGATAGATAGATAGATAGATAGATAGATAGATAGATAGATAGATAGATAGATAGATAGATAGATAGATAGATAGATAGATAGATAGATAGATAGATAGATCTATCTATCTGCAGTGCCTTCAGAAAGTATTCACACCCCTTGACTTTTTACACATTTTGTTGTGTTACAGCCTGAATTTAAAATTGATTACATTTAGATTTTGTGTCACTGGCCTACACACGATACCCCATAATGTCAAAGTGTAATTAGATTTTTAGAAATGAATTCAAATGAAAAGCTGAGTATTCAACCTCTTTGTTATAGCAAGCCTAAATAAGTTCAGGAGTAAACATTTGCTTAAGAAATCACATAATAAGTTGCATGGACTCACTCTGTGTGCAATAATAGTTTTTAACGTGATTTTTGAATGACTTCCTCATCTCTGTACCCCACACGTGCAAGGTCCCTCAGTTGACCAGTGAATTTCAACCACAAATTCAACCACAAAGACCAGGTAGGTTTTCCAATGCCTCGCAAAGAAGGGCACCTATTGGTGGATGAAAAATAAAACAGCAGACATTGAATATCCCTTTGAGCATGGTGCGGTGATTAATTACACTTTGGATGGTGTGTCAATACACCCAGTCACTACAAAGATACAGGCATCCATCCTAACTCAGTTGCCGGAGAGGAAGGAAACCGCTCAGGGATTTCACCATGAGGCCAATGGTGACTTTAAAACAGTTACAGAGTTTAATGGCTGTGATAGGAGAAAACTGAGGATGGATCAACAACATTGTAGTTACTCCACAATATTAACCTAAATGACAGAGAAGGAAGCCTGTACATAATAAAAATATTCAAAAATATGCCTCCTGTTTGCAATAAACCACTAAAGTAAAACTTCAACAAAAAAAACACATCCCTGAGTACCTCTCTTCAGATTTTCAAGCATGGTGGTGGCTGCATCATGTTATGGGTATGCTTGTCATCGGCAAGGACCAGGGAGTTTTTTAGGATAAAAAAAACAGAATGGAGCGAAGCACAGGCAAAATCCTAGAGGAGAACCTGGTTTAGTCTTCTTTCCAAAGAACAGAAATGTCACGTCCTGACCATAGAGAGCCCTTATTTTCTATGGTAGAGTAGGTCAGGGCGTGACTGGAGGTTAGTCTAGTTTATTATTTCTATGTGGGGTTCTAGTTTTGTTTTTCTATGTTGGTGATTTTGTATGATTCCCAATTAGAGGCAGCTGGTAATCGTTGTCTCTAATTGGGTATCATATTTAAGTAGCATTTTTTCCACCTGTGTTTTATGGGATATTGTTTTGAGTTGGTGCTCTGTAGTCATTGTTCGTTGTTAGTTTATTGTTTATTTGTTTTTGTCTTTGCTAAGTTTCTTAAATTATGTGGATCTCAACATCCGCTGCGCCTTGGTCCGATATTTATTCCATCGAACGTGACAAGAAATAGGACAGCACTCCGGTAAATAAACTTCAATTGACATATTTTTATTGCAGCACGAATGTTTCGGGTATGAGCCCTTCTTCAGTGTGCAAAGCAATAGCAATCAAAGTCACAACAACAAGATCACATAGGTGGGCATAATTCTAAATTCACAGTCAGTTTTGGCCCAATCAAGAGATCCCAGCAGAGGAAGCTGTGGGGGAAACATGATGATCAAATAAAGATAGACACACAATATAATTGCATTATGATGTCATTACCTAAATGTTTGGACTTTTTATAACCTACTACAAAAAACATACTACAAAAAAATTTGAAAAAGAACATTCCTCATTAATGCCTGCTGGGACAAGAGTAGCTATGCGTGACCAGTATGTCTTTGGAGAAATCATTGATCCCTATCTCCTCCCATAGAACAATTCAATGCCCATATAATAGAAGGTACTTAGTTCATAATTATGGCTGTTGAACTGCCTGGAAACAGGAGATTTTTTCCGTCATGTTTTGCGAATAGAGCTCTTATGCTCACATATCCTTGTCGTAAGTTCACGTTTGTTCTCACCCACATAATACAAGTGACCGGAACACGTAAGGACATATACAACATATTTCATGTTACATGTTATTCTACCTGGAACCTTCCTCTGGGCATAGTGGAACAGTGGACAGTTGTGACAAGGAAACTGCCGTCTGGAAACTGATAGACATAAAATATTGTTTCTGAGACAAAGTCTGACCTTACTAAACAATCCTGGAAATTTGAGGGTCTCTTACAGCAAAACCTCCGGGGATTCAAAGGCTTTACCTTAGCTGGGGTCACTGTGTAATATGTGCCAATGTCTATTAACCACTTCCTGGATCGACCTTGAAATGGGACGGTAGGTGGACACCAAAGTTGCAGAGGGAGGAGAGGGATTTTTGGCGTTGCAGAAGGCATTTCCGCCCACTTTGTCTTACTCAATAATTCTTCTTTATAACCTCTTGTTTTGAATCGTTCACATAAATCTTTGGCATGTACATCCAATGATGAATCAGAGTCACACATGCGCCTAATGAGAAGGAGTTGGCTGTATAGTCAGCTGTTTTTAATGAAGGTGATAACTGCTGAGATGACTGGCGCTTCTATCTGTTTCTCAGTAGGCCATTACCATCTTGCCTAACCAAAACATCCAAACAGGAAACATGTTCTTTATCGGACTCAAACGGAAATGTAATGGACGGCATCCTCCTTGCCATCAATATATCTCATAAACACTGTGATAACAACAAGAGAACTTGTTGTTGTGACATTGATTGCCATTGCCTTGCACGCTGAAGAAGGGCTCGTACCCCAAACGTTCTTGAGGCAATACAAATATGTCAATGTGAGTTTAGTTAACGGAGTGCTGTATATTTCTGTTAATTGGATTAAATACGAGGATTCAACACCCGATTTAAGTTTCTATAAGATGGAGTCGAGCACGTTGGTCATCTTTTCATCAACTGTTTGTGAACGTAGCTCCTCTAACAATGATGTATGAAGATGTTGACAGACTTACTGAAGCCTGAGTTAGAGTCTGATTCCAGCAAGATACTGTTCCCATTGGACACCCAGGGAGATTGAGAGGAATCGTATTCTGGACGGTTGGAGCAGCTCCATAAGACAGAAACAAGGTCTCTCCTACATGGTACAGTGTTATCCCAGTATTGGCGCCTAAGGATTAACAAGGAACCTATTCTGGGACGATAAGAGTGTAAGAAGTGGTGCGTTTTGTAAGAAGTGGTGAGATAATGAGATATTTCTGTATTACATGTTTAAGAAATTTGCAAACATTTCTAAAAACATGTTTTCACTTTGTCATTATGGGCTATTGTGATGTCATTATGGGGTATTGTGATGTCATTATGGGGTATTGTGATGTCATTATGGGGTATTGTGATGTCATTATGGGGTATTGTGTGTAGATGGGTGAGAGAAAAACATCTATTTAATCCATTTTGAATTCAGGCTGTAACACAACAAAATGTGGAATAAGTCAAGGGGTATGAATACTTTCTGAAGGCACTGCAGATAGATAGACGGACAGACAGACAGACTGACGGACAGGTGGATAGATAAGTCATTGACTGTAACATCTGTGCGGTTGTGTCTGTCCCTCCAGAGGGTGGTAGTAGGAGGGCTGATGACATCCAGAAAGCAGCCGAGGAGCTCAACACTCGCTGGGATGGGTTCTGTGCCCTGCTGGCTGAGAGGCTGGAGTGGCTGGCCTACCAGAGCAAGATCCTGGCCTTCTATAACCTCTGGCAGCAACTGGAGCAAGCTGTAGTCAACTCTGAGAACTGGCTGAAGGTCCAGCAGCCACCGGCCTCAGAGCCTGAACCTCTGAAGCATCAACTGGAGCGCTGCAGAGTGAGGAGTGGGGGGGAGAGGGGTAGTGTCTGTGGAGGGAGGGAGGGAGGGAGGGAGGGAGGGAGGGAGGGAGGGAGGGAGGGAGGGCATGCAGAATTAGGCAGATACCCGCTAATTATCAAAATCCAGAAAAGAGCCGTTAAATTCTATAACTCCCTAAAAGGAAGTGATTCCCAAACCTTCCATAACAAAGCCATCACCTACAGAGAGATGAACCTGGAGAAGAGTCCCCTAAGCAAGCTGGTCCTGGGGCTCTGTTCACAAACACAAACAGACCCCACAGAGTCCCAGGACAGCAACACAATTAGACCCAACCATATCATGAGAAAACAAAAAGATAATTAGAACACATTAGGACACACATTAGAAATAATTATTTTTTTAAATGAGCAAGCTAGACTGCTATTTGGCCCTAAACAGAGAGTACACAGTGGCAGAATACCTGACCACTGTGACTGACCCAAACTTAAGGAAAGCTTTGACTATGTACAGACCTGGCTCTCACGAGAAGACAGGGTATGTGCACAATGCCCACAAAATGAGGTGGAAACTGAGCTGCACTTCCTAACCTCCTGCCCAATGTATGACCATTTTAGAGACACATATTTCCCTCAGATTACGCAGATCCATAAAGAATTAGAAAACAAACCCAATTTTGATAAACTCCCATATCTACTGGGTGAAATACCACAGTGTGACATCACAGCAGCAAGATTTGTGACCTGTTGCCACAAGAAAAGGGCAACCAGTGAAGAACAAACACCATTGTAAATACAACCCATATTTATGATTATTTATTTTCCCTTTTGTACTTAAACATTTGCACATTGTTACAACATTATGACATTTGAAATGTCTTTATTCTTTTGGAACTTCTGTATGTGTAATGTTTACTGTTCATTTTTATTGTTAATTTCACTTTTGTATATTATCTACTTCACTTGCTTTGGCAATGTTAACACATGTTAACATATTAAGCCTCTTGAATTGAATTGAATTGGAGAGAGAGAGAGAGAGAGAGAGAGAGAGAGAGAGAGAGAGAGAGAGAGAGAGAGAGAGAGAGAGAGAGAGAGAGAGAGAGAGAGAGAGAGAGAGAGAGAGAGAGAGAGAGAGAGAGAGAGAGAGAGAGAGAGAGAGAGAGAGAGAGAGAGAGAGAGAGAGAGAGAGAGAGAGAGAGAGACTATATGTCTGTCAAGTGCAGGGTTTATTTTCAACTCTATTATAACACACCTGATTCATCTGTGTACACACACACACACACACACACACACACACACACACACACACACACACACACACACACACACACACACACATAAATGTGCACGTGTGGGGTTGGAGCAAAAACCTGCATCCCTAGTAGCTTTCCAAGAGGAGAGATGACCACCTCTTGTGTAGTGTGTTAGTTGGTCCTGTCCTGTCTCCTGTTGTATAGCTGTTTAGCTAGGTGAGTCACTGCTCATAGTTGGTCCTGTCCTGTCTCCTGTTGTATAGCTGTTTAGTTAGGTGAGTCACTGCTCATAGTTGGTCCTGTCCTGTCTCCTGTTGTATAGCTGTTTAGTTAGGTGAGTCACTGCTCATAGTTGGTCCTGTCCTGTCTCCTGTTGTATAGCTGTTTAGTTAGGTGAGTCACTGCTCATAGTTGGTCCTGTCCTGTCTCCTGTTGTACAGCTGTTTAGTTAGGTGAGTCACTGCTCATAGTTGGTCCTGTCCGGTCTCCTGTTGTATAGCTGTTTAGTTAGGTGAGTCACTGCTCATAGTTGGGCCTGCCCTGTCTCCTGTTGTATAGCTGTTTAGTTAGGTGAGTCACTGCTCATAGTTGGACCTGTCCGGTCTCCTGTTGTATAGCTGTTTAGTTAGGTGAGTCACTGCTCATAGTTGGTCCTGTCCTGTCTCCTGTTGTATAGCTGTTTAGTTAGGTGAGTCACTGCTCATAGTTGGACCTGTCCGGTCTCCTGTTGTATAGCTGTTTAGTTAGGTGAGTCACTGCTCATAGTTGGTCCTGTCCGGTCTCCTGTTGTATAGCTGTTTAGTTAGGTGAGTCACTGCTCATAGTTGGGCCTGTCCTGTCTCCTGTTGTATAGCTGTTTAGTTAGGTGAGTCACTGCTCATAGTTGGTCCTGTCCTGTCTCCTGTTGTATAGCTGTTTAGTTAGGTAAGTCAGAAGACCCCACCCCTCCCCCCCATAGGAAGACCCCAGGAAGACCCCACCCCTCCCCCCCCATAGGAAGACCCCAGGAAGACCCCACCCCTCCCCCCCATAGGAAGACCCCCGCTCCCACACACACTCTTCCACCGCTGCTGAAACAAATCGTAGGGGAAACACTTCATACAGTGTCGTTCAGTATTCATACAACAATATTCTCTGTTCTGTATTCACCACAGATAAAACACATTGCCACTGGGAAGGTTTGCCATAAATATTTAATTGTAATAAAATCTAAATTTGACTATTTTGTAATGAATGGCTCATAACAACAGCAGAACAGCACAAAGCTGTAATGAGATGTTAATGTATTGTGTAGACTCTGATAGATTAAACTTGGATACTAAGACCCCCTCTGGTAAATTAAACTTGGATACTAAGACCCCCTCTGGTAGATTAGACTTGGATACTAAGACCCCCTCTGGTAGATTAGACTTGGATACTAAGACCCCTTCTGATAGATTAAACTTGGATACTAAGACCCCCTCTGGTAAATTAAACTTGGATACTAAGACCCCTTCTGGTAGATTAGACTTGGATACTAAGACCCCCTCTGGTAAATTAAACTTGGATACTAAGACCCCTTCTGGTAGATTAGACTTGGATACTAAGACCCCCTCTGATAGATTAAACTTGGATACTAAGACCCCCTCTGATAGATTAGACTTGGATACTAAGACCCCTTCTGATAGATTAGACTTGGATACTAAGACCCCCTCTGGTAAATTAAACTTGGATACTAAGACCCCCTCTGGTAGATTAGACTTGGATACTAAGACCCCCTCTGGTAGATTAGACTTGGATACTAAGACCCCTTCTGATAGATTAAACTTGGATACTAAGACCCCCTCTGGTAAATTAAACTTGGATACTAAGACCCCTTCTGGTAGATTAGACTTGGATACTAAGACCCCCTCTGGTAAATTAAACTTGGATACTAAGACCCCTTCTGGTAGATTAGACTTGGATACTAAGACCCCCTCTGATAGATTAAACTTGGATACTAAGACCCCCTCTGATAGATTAGACTTGGATACTAAGACCCCTTCTGATAGATTAGACTTGGATACTAAGACCCCCTCTGGTAAATTAGACTTGGATACTAAGACCCCCTCTGGTAGATTAGACTTGGATACTAAGACCCCCTCTGGTAGATTAGACTTGGATACTAAGACCCCCTCTGATAGATTAGACTTGGATACTAAGACCCCTCAAATAGATTAGACTTGGATACTAAGACCCCCTCTGATAGATTAGACTTGGGTACTAAGACCCCCTCTGGTAGATTAGACTTGGATACTAAGACCCCCTCTGATAGATTAGACTTGGGTACTAAGACCCCCTCTGGCAGATTAGACTTGGATACTAAGACATCATCTGATTGTATATATATATATATTTATATTTATCTTTTTAAACCTTTATTTAACTAGGCAAGTCAGTTAGGACAACTTCTTATTTACAATGATAGATTAGACTTGGATACTAAGACCCCCTCTGATAGATTAGACTTGGATACTAAGACCCCTCAAATAGATTAGACTTGGATAATAAGACCCCTCAAATAGATTAGACTTGGATACTAAGACCCCTCAAATAGATTAGACTTGGATACTAAGACCCCTCAAATAGATTAGACTTGGATACTAAGACCCCATCTGATTGATTAGACTTGGATACTAAGACCTAATCTGATTATTTATATATACAGTTGAAGTCGGAAGTTCACATACACCTTAGCCAAATACATTTAAACTCAGTTTTTCACAATTCCTGACATTTAATCCTAGTAACAATGCCCTGTCTTAGGTCAGTTAGGTTCACTTCTTTATTTTAAGAATGTGAAATATCAGAATAATAGTAGAGAGAATGATTTATTTCAGCTTTATTTCTTTCATCACATTCCCAGTGGGTCAGAAGTTTACATACACTCAATTAGTATTTGGTAGCATTGCCTTTAAATTGTTTAACTTGGGTCAAATGTTTCTGTCTTCCTCTCTTCCTGTCTTCATCTCTTGCTTTCTGCTGATCTGTCTCTGTCTCACTCTCTCCTTTTTTCTCCCTTTCACTCCCCCTCACCCCTTCTTCCCTCCTCATCGCCCCCCCTCCACTTCCTTACCCCCTCTCCGACCTCTTCCCCTCTCCTACCCTCTCCTCCCCTCCTCCTCCCTCCCATCTCCCCTCTTCTCCCAACCCTCTCCTCCTCCCCTCTCTCTCCTCTCCTCTCCCTATCCCCCCCTCCTCCTTTCCTCCTCTCCCTACCCCCCCTCCTCCTCCCCCCTATCCCCCTATCCCCACCCCCCCCCCCCCCCCAGGAGGAGATAGCTCGTTTCTCCTCTCTGGAGCCCCAGGTCAACCTGCTAAAGGAGAAGCTGAAGGCACTGAGGGAGAAGGAGAATGCTCCTGTCTTCTTCGATGCAGACATCACTGACTTCACACAGCATCACCAGCAGGTCCTGGATGAGCTCCAGGCCCGAGAGAGACAGCTGGTGCTGGGTGAGAATATGGAGCAGGACACAAACACAATGCAGGCGTACACTTACACACAGGAACACAGAAAGGGGTCATGAGGGAAGAGAAAAAGCACACCACACCTGGTCAACTTCTGATTGTTAGGGGTTAACAGGTGAGGGTTAGGGTTTAACAGGTGAAGGTTAGGGTTTAATAGGTGAGGGTTAGGGGTTAACAGGTGAAGGTTAGGGTTTAATAGGTGAGGGTTAGGGGTTAACAGGTGAGGGTTAGGGGTTAACAGGTGAAGGTTAGGGGTTAACAGGTGAAGGTTAGGGGTTAACAGGTGAGGGTTACGGGTTAATAGGTGAGGGTTAGGGGTTAATAGGTGAGAGTTAGAGGTTAATAGGTGAGGGTTAGGGGTTAACAGGTGAGGGTTAGGGGTTAATAGGTGAAGGTGAGGGTTAGGGGTTAATAGGTGAGGGTTAGGGGTTAATAGGTGAGGGTTAGGGGTTAACAGGTGAGGGTTAGGGGTTAACAGGTGAGGGTTAGGGGTTAATAGGTGAGGGTTAGATGTTAATAGGTGAGGGTTAGGGGTTAATAGGTGAGGGTTAGGGGTTAACAGGTGAGGGTTAGGGGTTAACAGGTGAGGGTTAGGGGTTAACAGGTGAGGGTTAGGGGTTAATAGGTGAGGGTTAGGGGTTAATAGGTGAGGGTTAGGGGTTAATAGGTGAGGGTTAGGGTTTAATAGGTGAGGGTTAGGGGTTAATAGGTGAGGGTTAGGGGTTAATAGGTGAGGGTTAGGGTTTAATAGGTGAGGGTTAGGGGTTAATAAGTGAGGGTTAGGGTTTAATATGTGAGGGTTAGGGGTTAATATGTGAGGGTTAGGGGTTAATAGGTGAGGGTTAGGGGTTAATAGGTGAGGGTTAGATGTTAACAGGTGAAGGTTAGGGGTTAACAGGTGAGGGTTAGGGGTTAATAGGTGAGGGTTAGGGTTAATAGGTGAGGGTTAGATGTTAATAGGTGAGGGTTAGGGTTTAATAGGTGAGGGTTAGGGGTTAACAGGTGAGGGTTAGGGGTTAATAGGTGAGGGTTAGGGGTTAATAGGTGAGGGTTAGGGGTTAACAGGTGAGGGTTAGGGGTTAACAGGTGAGGGTTAGGGGTTAATAGGTGAGGGTTAGGGGTTAATAGGTGAGGGTTAGGGGTTAATAGGTGAGGGTTAGAGGTTAACAGGTGAGGGTTAGGGGTTAATAGGTGAGGGTTAGGGGTTAATAGGTGAGGGTTAGGGGTTAATAGGTGAGGGTTAGGGGTTAATAGGTGAGGGTTAGGGGTCAATAGGTGAGGGTTAGAGGTTAATAGGTGAGGGTTAGGGGTTAATAGGTGAGGGTTAGGGGTTAATAGGTGAGGGTTAGGGGTTAATAGGTGAGGGTTAGATGTTAACATGTGAGGGTTAGGGGTTAATAGGTGAGGGTTAGGGGTTAATAGGTGAGGGTTGGAGGTTAATAGGTGAGGGTTAGGGGTTAATAGGTGAGGGTTAGGGGTTAATAGGTGAGGGTTAGGGGTTAATAGGTGAGGGTTAGGGGTTAATAGGTGAGGGTTAGGGGTTAATAGGTGAGGGTTAGGGGTTCATAGGTGAGAGTTTGGGTTTGGGAGAGGTAAGTGCTGTGGCACGTGCGACAGAGAGGGGGGAGAGTATAATATTTTAGAGAGGAGGAGGATTTTTTAGAGGAGAGAAGGAGAAGAGGTTATTTTAGAGTAGAGGGGGATATTTTAGAGGAGAGGAGATTTTAGAGGAGAGGGGATTATTTTGGAGGAGATTATTTTAGAGGTGATGATATTTTAGAGGAGAGGAGGTTATTTTAGAGGAGAGGAGGATGTTTTAGAGGAGAACAGGAGAGAAGGGTATTTTAGAGGAGAGGATGTTTTAGAGGAGAACAGGAGAGGAGAGGAGAGGAGGGTATTTTAGAGGAGAGGATGTTTTAGAGGAGAACAGGAGAGGAGAGGAGAGGATGGTATTTTAGAGGAGAGGGGGAAAGAAGGATGTTTTAGAGGAGAGGAGGAGAGAAGGGTATTTTAGGGGAGAGGAGGATGTTTTAGAGGAGAGGAGGGTATTTTAGAGGAGAGGAGGGTATTTTAGAGGAGAGGAGGGTATTTTAGAGGAGAGGAGGGTATTTTAGAGGAGAGGAGGGCCTTTTAAAGGAGAGTAGTAGAGAAGGGTATTTTAGAGGAGAGGAGGCGAGAAGGATGTTTAAGAGGAGAGGAGGGTATTTTAGAGGAGAGGAGGGTATTTTAGAGAGGAGGATGTTTTAGAGGAAAGGAGGGTATTTTAGAGGAGAGGAGGGCCTTTTAAAGGAGAGTAGTAGAGAAGGGTATTTTAGAGGAGAGGAGGGTATTTTAGAGGAGAGGATGATGTTTTAGAGGAGAGGAGGGTATTTTAGAGGAGAGGAGGGCCTTTTAAAGGAGAGTAGTAGAGAAGGGTATTTTAGAGGAGAGGAGGATGTTTTAGAGGAGAGGAGGGTATTTTAGAGGAGAGGAGGGTATTTTAGAGGAGAGGAGGGTATTTTAGAGGAGAGGAGGGTATTTTAGAGGAGAGGAGGGTATTTTAGAGGAGAGGAGGGCCTTTTAAAGGAGAGGAGGGCCTTTTAAAGGAGAGTAGTAGAGAAGGGTATTTTAGAGGAGAGGAGGGTATTTTAGAGGAGAGAAGGATGTTTTAGAGGAGAGGAGGGTATTTTAGAGAGGAGGATGTTTTAGAGGAGAGGAGGGTATTTTAGAGGAGAGGAGGGTATTTTAGAGAGGAGGATGTTTTAGAGGAGAGGAGGGTATTTTAGAGGAGAGGATGATGTTTTAGAGGAGAGGAGGGTATTTTAGAGGAGAGGAGGGTATTTTAGAGAGGAGGATGTTTTAGAGGAGAGGAGGGTATTTTAGAGGAGAGGATGATGTTTTAGAGGAGAGGGGGGTATTTTAGAGGAGAGGAGGGTATTTTAGAGGAGAGGAGGGCCTTTTAAAGGAGAGTAGTAGAGAAGGGTATTTTAGAGGAGAGGAGGGTATTTTAGAGAGGAGGATGTTTTAGAGGAGAGGATGATGTTTTAGAGGAGAGGAGGGTATTTTAGAGAGGAGGATGTTTTAGAGGAGAGGAGGGTATTTTAGAGGAGAGGAGGATGTTTTAGAGGAGAGGAGGGTATTTTAGAGGAGAGGAGGGCCTTTTAAAGGAGAGTAGTAGAGAAGGGTATTTTAGAGGAGAGGAGGGTATTTTAGAGGAGAGGAGGATGTTTTAGAGGAGAGGAGGGTATTTTAGAGGAGAGGAGGGTATTTTAGAGGAGAGGAGGGTATTTTAGAGGAGAGGATGATGTTTTAGAGGAGAGGAGGGTATTTTAGAGAGGAGGATGTTTTAGAGGAGAGGAGGGTATTTTAGAGGAGAGGAGGGTATTTTAGAGGAGAGGATGATGTTTTAGAGGAGAGGAGGGTATTTTAGAGAGGAGGATGTTTTAGAGGAGAGGAGGGTATTTTAGAGGAGAGGAGGATGTTTTAGAGGAGAGGAGGGTATTTTAGAGGAGAGGAGGGCCTTTTAAAGGAGAGTAGTAGAGAAGGGTATTTTAGAGGAGAGGAGGGTATTTTAGAGGAGAGGAGGGCCTTTTAGAGGAGAGGAGGGTATTTTAGAGGAGAGGAGGATGTTTTAGAGGAGAGGAGGGTATTTTAGAGGAGAGGAGGATGTTTTAGAGGAGAGGAGGGTATTTTAGAGAGGAGGATGTTTTAGAGGAGAGGAGGGTATTTTAGAGGAGAGGAGGGTATTTTAGAGAGGAGGATGTTTTAGAGGAGAGGAGGGTATTTTAGAGGAGAGGATGATGTTTTAGAGGAGAGGAGGGTATTTTAGAGGAGAGGAGGGTATTTTAGAGAGGAGGATGTTTTAGAGGAGAGGAGGGTATTTTAGAGGAGAGGAGGAGAGAAGGATGTTTTAGAGGAGAGGAGGGTATTTTAGAGGAGAGGAGGGTATTTTAGAGGAGAGGATGATGTTTTAGAGGAGAGGAGGGTATTTTAGAGGAGAGGAGGGTATTTTAGAGGAGAGGAGGATGTTTTAGAGGAGAGGAGGGTATTTTAGAGGAGAGGAGGGTATTTTAGAGGAGAGGAGGGTATTTTAGAGGAGAGGAGGGTATTTTAGAGGAGAGGAGGGCCTTTTAAAGGAGAGTAGTAGAGGAGGGTATTTTAGAGGAGAGGAGGGTATTTTAGAGGAGAGGAGGGTATTTTAGAGGAGAGGAGGGTATTTTAGAGGAGAGGAGGGCCTTTTAAAGGAGAGTAGTAGAGGAGGGTATTTTAGAGGAGAGGAGGGTATTTTAGAGGAGAGGAGGGTATTTTAGAGGAGAGGAGGGTATTTTAGAGGAGAGGAGGGTATTTTAGAGGAGAGGAGGGCCTTTTAAAGGAGAGTAGTAGAGAAGGGTATTTTAGAGGAGAGGAGGGTATTTTAGAGGAGAGGAGGGTATTTTAGAGGAGAGGAGGGTATTTTAGAGGAGAGGAGGGTATTTTAGAGGAGAGGAGGGCCTTTTAAAGGAGAGTAGTAGAGAAGGGTATTTTAGAGGAGAGGAGGGTATTTTAGAGGAGAGGAGGGTATTTTAGAGGAGAGGATGATGTTTTAGAGTAGAGGAGGGTATTTTAGAGGAGAGGAGGGTATTTTAGAGGAGAGGGGGGTATTTTAGAGGAGAGGAGGGTATTTTAGAGGAGAGGAGGGTATTTTAGAGGAGAGGGGGGTATTTTAGAGGAGAGGAGGGTATTTTAGAGGAGAGGAGGGTATTTTAGAGGAGAGGAGGGTATTTTAGAGGAGAGGATGATGTTTTAGAGGAGAGGAGGATGTTTTAGAGGAGAGGAGGGTATTTTAGAGGAGAGGAGGGTGTTTTAGAGGAGAGGAGGGTATGTTAGAGGAGAGGAGGGTATGTTAGAGAGGAGGATGTTTTAGAGTAGAGGAGGGTATGTTAGAGGAGAGGAGGGTATTTTAGAGAGGAGGATGTTTTAGAGGAGAGGAGGGTGTTTTAGAGGAGGAGGGTATTTTAGAGAGGAGGATGTTTTAGAGGAGAGGAGGGTGTTTTAGAGGAGGAGGGTATGTTAGAGAGGAGGACGCAGAACACAGCAGGACGGTTTGTTCTCATCTCCATATGCAGAGTGGATGTCAGAGAGGGAGAGAGGGAGCTGGCTGGTTCAGCTGCTCTGTGTGTGTGTGTGTGTGTGTGTGTGTGTGTGTGTGTGTGGTGCGTGCGTGCGTGCGTGCGTGCGTGCGTGCGTGCGTGCGTGCGTGCGTGCGTGCGTGCGTGCGTGCGTGCGTGCGTGCGTGCGTGCGTGCGTGCGTGCGTGCGTGCGTGCGTGCGTGCGTGCGTGCGTGCGTGCGTGCGTGCGTGCGTGTGAATGGGCTTATCAGAGAGCAGTAATATGAACACAGAGGGGTAAATGATAGAAAGTGTATTAACACATGGGTCCTCTACTCACAGGGAATAGAAATATGCCTAATGTATGCTCCATTACGTTTCAAGTTCAAAGTGTGTCTGTATCAAATCAAATCACATTTTATTGGTCACATACACATGGCTAGCAGATGTTAATGCGAGTGTAGCAAAATGCTTGTGCTCCTAGTTCCGACCATGCAGTAATATCTAACAAGTAATCTAACAATTTCACAACAACTACCTTATACACACAAGTGTAAAGGAATGAATAAGAATATGTACATATAAATATATGGATGAGCGATGACCGTGTAGCATAGGCAAGATGCAGTAGATGGTATAGAGTACAGTATATACATATGAGATGAATAATGTAGGGTATGTAAACATTATATAAAGTGACATTGTTTAAAGTGACTAGTGATACATTTATTACATCCAATTTTCAATTATTAAAGTGGCTGGAGTTGAGTCAGTATGTTGGCAGCAGCCACTCAATGTTAGTGATGCTGTTTAACAGTCTGATGGCCTTGAGCTAGAAGCTGTTTTTTAGTCTCTCGGTCCCAGCTTTGATGCACCTGTACTGACTTCACCTTCTGGATGGTAGCGAGGTGAACCGGCAGTGACTCGGGTGGTTGTGGTCCCTTATGATCTTTTTGGCCTTCCTGTGACATCGGGTGCTGTAGGTGTCCTGGAGGGCAGGTAGTTTGCTCCCGGTGATGCGTTGTGAAGACCTCACTACCCTCTGGACAGCCTTACGGTTGTGGGCGGAGAAGTTGCCGTACCAGGCTGTGATACAGCTCGACAGGATGTTCTCGATTGTGCATCTGTAAAAGTTTGTGAGTGTTTTCGGTGACAAGATAAATTTCTTCAGCCTCCTGAGGTTGAAGAGGCGCTGTTGCGCCTCTGCTGTTGCGCCTTCTTCACCACGCTGTCTGTGTGGGTGGACCATTTCAGTTTGTCTGTGATGTGTACGCCAAGGAACTTAAAACTTTCCATCTTCTCCACTGCAGTCCCTTCGATGTGGATAGGGGGGTGCTCCCTCTGCTGTTTCCTGAAGTCCACGATCATCTCCTTTGTTTCGTTAACGTTGAGTGTGAGGTTATTTTCCTGACACCACGCTCCGAGGGCCCTCACCTCCTCCCTGTAGGCCGTCTCGTCGTTGTTGGTAATCAAGCCTACCACTGTAGTGTCATCTGCAAACTTGATGATTGAGTTGGAGAGGGCTGAGAACTTACCCTTGTGGTTTTGAGAACACACCCCAGTGTTGAGGATCAGCGGGGTGGAGATGTTGTTTCCCACCCTCACCACCTGAGGGCGGCCCGTCAGAAAGTCCAGGACCCAGTTGCACAGGGCGGGCGTCTCGAGCTAAATGACGAATTTGGAGGTAGTATGGTGTTAAATGCTGAGCTGTAATCAATGAACAGCATTCTTACATAGGTATTCCTCTTGTCCAGACGGGTTAGGGCAGTGTGATTGCGATTGCGTCGTATGTTGACCTATTGGGGCGGTAAGCAAATTGGAGTGGGTCTAGTGTGTCAGGTAAGGTGGAGGTGATATGATCCTTGACTAGTCTCTCAAAGCACTTCATGATGACGGAAGTGAGTGCTACAAGTTCATTCCAAACTCCTCCCGAGTACATTGCCAGAAAGAAAATAAACATGAAATATAAACATTTTGTGAAAAAAACAATATATTGACAATATACCAGCTTTGAAACTGTACTAAATCTAGTATAGTCGTTTAGCTCAGTTACCTTAGCTTTCTTGGGAACAGGAACAATGGTGGCCCTCTTGAAGCATGTGGGAACAGCAGAATGGGATAGGGATTGATGGAATATGTCTGTAAACACACCAGCCAGCTGGTCTGCGCATGCTCTGAGGACGCGGCTAGGGATGTCGTCTGGGCCTGCAGCCATGCGAGGGTTAACATGTTTAAATGTTTTATTCACGTTGGCCGCGATGAAGGAGAGTCGCAGGTTTTGGTAGCGGGCCATGTCAGTGGCACTGTATTGTCCTCAAAGTGAGCAAAGAAGTTGTTTAATTTGTCTGGGCGCAAGATGTCGGTATCCGCGACAGGGCTGGTTTTCTTTTTGTAATCCGTGATTGACTGTAGATCCTCCCACATACGTCTCGTGTCTGAGCCCTTGAATTGCGACCCTACAGTCTCTATACTAACGCTTAGCTTGTTTGATTGTCTTGCGGAGGGAATAGCTACACTGTTTGTATTCGGTCATGTTTCCGGTCGACTTGCCATGATTAAAAGCAGTGGTTCACGCTTTCAGTTTTGCCCGAATGCTGCCATCAATCCACGGTTTCTGGTTGTGGAAGGTTTTAATAGTCACCGTAGGTACAACATCACCAATGCACTTGCTAATAAACTCGCTCACCGAATCAGCATATACATCAATGTTGTTGTCTGAGGCTATCCGGAACATATCCCAGTTCACGTGATCGGAGGAATCTTGAAGCGTGGAATCCGATTGGTCGGACCAGCGTTGAACATACCTGAGCACGGGCGTTTCCTGTCTATAGGCTGGGAGCAACAAAATGGAGTCGTGGTCAGATTTGCCGAAAGGAGGGCGAGGGAGGGCTTTGTATGCGTTGCGGAAGTTAGAGTAGCAATGATCCAGAATGCTGCCAGCCTGGGTCGTGCATTCGATATGCTGATAGAATTTAGGGAGCCTTGTTTTCAGATTAGGTTTGTTAAAATCCCCAGCTACAATAAATGCAGCCTGAGGATATATGGTTTCCAGTTTACATAGAGTCCAATGAAGTTCTTTCAGGGCGGTCAAGGTGTCTGCCTTTGGGGGATAAACATGGCTGTGATTATAATCAAAGATAATTCTCTTGGTAGATAATGCGGTCGGCATTTGAATGTAAGGAATTCTAGGTCAGGTGAACAAAAGGACTTGAGTTCCTGTATGTTGTTATGATCACACCACGACTCGTTAATCATAAGGCATACTCCTCCGCCTTTCGTCTTACCAGAGAGATGCTTGTTTCTGTCGGCTCGATGCGTGAAGAAACCGGGGGGCTGTACCAACTCTGATAACGTATACCGAGTGAGCCATGTTTCCGTGAAAAAGAGAATGTTACAATCTCTGATGTCTCTCTGGAAGGCAACCCTTGCTCGAATTTCATCTACCTAGTTGTCAAGAGACTGGACATTGGCGAGTAGTATACTCGGGAACGGTGGGCGATGTGCCCGTCTACGGAGCCTGACCAGAAGACCGCTCCGTCTGCCCCTTCTGCGGCGCCGTTGTTTTGGGTCGCCTACTGGGATCCGATCCATTGTCCTGGGTGGTGGTCCGAACAGAGGATCCGCTTCGGGAAAGTCGTATTCCTGGTGGTAATGTTGGTATGTTGACATTACTCTAATATCCAATAGTTCTTCCCGGCTGTATGTAATAAGACTTAAGATTTCCTGGAGTAACAATGTAAGAAATAATACATAAAAAAAACAAAATACTGCATAGTTTCCTAAGAACGCAAAGCGAGGCGACCATCTCTGTCGGCGCCATCTTATTATGTGTGTGTGTGTGTGTGTGTGTGTGTGTGTGTGTGTGTGTGTGTGTGTGTGTGTGTGTGTGTGTGTGTGTGTGTGTGTGTGTGTGTGTGCTTCGGGGGGTGCAAAAGCAGCTGGAGAGGAGTGTGTGTGTGCTAGTGTGTGTTGTGTGCTTGTGCAAGTGTGAGTGTATTTCAGTATGTTGGTAAGTGGCAGGTTGTGTGGTACAACTATCATCAAGGAACATTTCAGTGTTTGCCCCTATAGAGAACAGTGATTGTGATTACAGCTACTATGTTCTCCTTTCACTACCTCACTGCAGCTCAACCATCCTCACCTCACACACACAAACACACACACACATACTCTCTCACGTTCACTTGCACTCTCACTCCAGTGAAGGCTGCTGAGGAGAGGACGGCTCATAATAATGGCTGGAACGGAGTGAATGGAATGGTATAAAACACCTGGAAACCATGGAAACCATGTGTTTGATGTATGTGATACCGTTCCACTGATTCCGCTCCAGTCATTACCACGAGCCCATCCTCCCCAATTAGGGTGCCACCAACCTCCTGTGTCTCACTCGCCCAGAGTCCTGATAATTACTTTGATCACTAAAGCGTTCACATAAAGTAGAATAACGATTCGACCACTTCCCCTTTAGCGTTCTCCATTTTCATACATGGCTGCCCCCCAACAAACAAACAGGAAATACAAACAAAACATTAACATACTGTACATACAGACCTAACTGTGGACCAGCAGTTAACTAGCTAACGATGCAGAGTGGACTGTGAGTGGATAATGAATTCATGGACTGAGACAGGGACAGAGACGGACTAGATACAGAGAGAGAGACAGAGCCTGCTGCTCTATAAAAATACCTGTTTAGACAGGGAGATAATGCACAGTGGGCAGACCCCCAGACAGGGAGAGGATAATGTAGAGTGGGCAGACCCCCAGACAGGGAGAGGATAATGCAGAGTGGGCAGACCCCCAGACAGGGAGAGGATAATGTAGAGTGGGCAGACCCCCAGACAGGGAGAGGATAATGCAGAGTGGGCAGACCCCCAGACAGGGAGAGGATAATGCAGAGTGGGCAGACCCCCAGACAGGGAGAGGATAATGCAGAGTGGGCAGACCCCTAGACAGGGAGAGGATAATGCAGAGTGGGCAGACCCCCAGACAGGGAGAGGATAATGCAGAGCGGGCAGACCCCCAGACAGGGAGATGATAATGCAGAGTGGGCAGACCCCCAGACATGGAGATGATAATGCAGAGTGGGCAGACCCCCAGACAGGGAGATGATAATGCAGAGTGGGCAGACCCCCAGACATGGAGAGGATAATGCAGCGTGGACAGAACCCCAGACAGTCAGACGGAGAGGATGATTCAGAGTGGGCAGACCCCCAGACATGGAGAGGATAATGCAGAGTGGACAGACCCCCAGACAGTCAGACGGAGAGGGGCAGACCCCAAGAGAGGTAGAGGATAATGCAGAGTGGGCAGACCCCCCAGACAGGTAGAGGATAATGCAGAGTGGGCAGACAGTCAGACAGAAAATGATAATGCAATGTGGGCAGACAGTCAGACAGGGAGAGGGTAATATAGAGTTGGCAGGCAGTCAGACAGCAGGCCAGAAGGGCTGTGGGTATATAGTGTATTATAGTGAAGTGGTAGAGTCTGACAGCAGGCCAGAAGGGCTGTGGGTATATAGTATATTATAGTGAAGTGGTAGAACCTGACAGCAGGCCAGAAGGGCTGTGGGTATATAGTATATTATAGTGAAGTGGTAGAACCTGACAGCAGGCCAGAAGGACTGTGGGTATATAGTATATTATAGTGAAGTGGTAGAGCCTGACAGCAGGCCAGAAGGGCTGTGGGTATATAGTATATTATAGTGAAGTGGTAGAGCCTGACAGCAGGCCAGAAGGGCTGTGGGTATATAGTATATTATAGTGAAGTGGTAGAACCTGACAGCAGGCCAGAAGGACTGTGGGTATATAGTATATTATAGTGAAGTGGTAGAGTCTGACAGCAGGCCAGAAGGGCTGTGGGTATATAGTATATTATAGTGAAGTGGTAGAGCCTGACAGCAGGCCAGAAGGACTGTGGGTATATAGTATAGTATAGTGAAGTGGTAGAGTCTGACAGCAGGCCAGAAGGGCTGTGGGTATATAGTGTATTATAGTGAAGTGGTAGAGTCTGACAGCAGGCCAGACGGGCTGTGGGTATATAGTGTATTATAGTGAAGTGGTAGAACCTGACAGCAGGCTAGAAGGGCTGTGGGTATATAGTATATTATAGTGAAGTGGTAGGGCCTGACAGCAGGCCAGAAGGGCTGTGGGTATATAGTATATTATAGTGAAGTGGTAGGGCCTGACAGCAGGCCAGAAGGGCTGTGGGTATATAGTATATTATAGTGAAGTGGTAGAGTCTGACAGCAGGCCAGAAGGGCTGTGGGTATATAGTATATTATAGTGAAGTGGTAGAGTCTGACAGCAGGCCAGAAGGACTGTGGGTATATAGTATATTATAGTGAAGTGGTAGAGTCTGATAGCAGGCCAGAAGGGCTGTGGGTATATAGTATATTATAGTGAAGTGGTAGAGTCTGACAGCAGGCCAGAAGGGCTGTGGGTATATAGTATATTATAGTGAAGTGGTAGGGCCTGACAGCAGGCCAGAAGGGCTGTGGGTATATAGTATATTATAGTGAAGTGGTAGGGCCTGACAGCAGGCCAGAAGGACTGTGGGTATATAGTATATTATAGTGAAGTGGTAGAGCCTGACAGCAGGCCAGAAGGGCTGTGGGTATATAGTATATTATAGTGAAGTGGTAGAGTCTGACAGCAGGCCAGAAGGACTGTGGGTATATAGTATATTATAGTGAAGTGGTAGAACCTGACAGCAGGCCAGAAGGGCTGTGGGTATATAGTATATTATAGTGAAGTGGTAGAACCTGACAGCAGGCCAGAAGGGCTGTGGATATATAGTATATTATAGTGAAGTGGTAGAGCCTGACAGCAGGCCAGAAGGGCTGTGGGTATATAGTATATTATAGTGAAGTGGTAGAACCTGACAGCAGGCCAGAAGGGCTGTGGGTATATAGTATATTATAGTGAGGTGGTAGAGCCTGACAGCAGGCTAGAAGGGCTGTGGGTATATAGTATATTATAGTGAAGTGGTAGAACCTGACAGCAGGCCAGAAGGACTGTGGGTATATAGTATATTATAGTGAAGTGGTAGAGTCTGACAGCAGGCCAGAAGGGCTGTGGGTATATAGTATATTATAGTGAAGTGGTAGAACCTGACAGCAGGCCAGAAGGGCTGTGGGTATATAGTATATTATAGTGAAGTGGTAGAGTCTGACAGCAGGCCAGAAGGACTGTGGGTATATAGTATATTATAGTGAAGTGGTAGAACCTGACAGCAGGCCAGAAGGGCTGTGGGTATATAGTATATTATAGTGAAGTGGTAGAGTCTGACAGCAGGCCAGAAGGGCTGTGGGTATATAGTATATTATAGTGAAGTGGTAGAACCTGACAGCAGGCCAGAAGGACTGTGGGTATATAGTATATTATAGTGAAGTGGTAGAACCTGACAGCAGGCCAGAAGGACTGTGGGTATATAGTATATTATAGTGAAGGTGTAGAGTCTGACCAGCAGGCCAGAAGGGCTGTGGGTATATAGTATATTATAGTGAAGTGGTAGAGTCTGACATCAGGCCAGAAGATCTGTGGGTATATAGTATATTATAGTGAAGTGGTAGAGCCTGACAGCAGGCCAGAAGGACTGTGGGTATATAGTATATTATAGTGAAGTGGTAGGGCCTGACAGCAGGCCAGAAGGGCTGTGGGTATATAGTATATTATAGTGAAGTGGTAGAGCCTGACAGCAGGCCAGAAGGGCTGTGGGTGTATAGTATATTATAGTGAAGTGGTAGAGTCTGACAGCAGGCCAGAAGGGCTGTGGGTATATAGTATATTATAGTGAAGTGGTAGAGCCTGACAGCAGGCCAGAAGGACTGTGGGTATATAGTATATTATAGTGAAGTGGTAGAACCTGACAGCAGGCCAGAAGGGACGTGGGTATATAGTATATTATAGTGAAGTGGTAGAGCCTGACAGCAGGCCAGAAGGACTGTGGGTATATAGTATATTATAGTGAAGTGGTAGAGTCTGACAGCAGGCCAGAAGGACTGTGGGTATATAGTATATTATAGTGAAGTGGTAGGGCCTGACAGCAGGCCAGAAGGACTGTGGGTATATAGTATATTATAGTGAAGTGGTAGAACCTGACAGCAGGCCAGAAGGGCTGTGGGTATATAGTATATTATAGTGAAGTGGTAGAACCTGACAGCAGGCCAGAAGGGCTGTGGGTATATAGTATATTATAGTGAAGTGGTAGAGTCTGACAGCATGCTGTGGGTATATAGTGTATTATAGTGAAGTGGTAGAGCCTGACAGCAGGCCAGAAGGGCTGTGGGTATATAGTATATTATAGTGAAGTGGTAGAACCTGACAGCAGGCCAGAAGGGCTGTGGGTATATAGTATATTATAGTGAAGTGGTAGAGCCTGACAGCAGGCCAGAAGGGTTGTGGGTATATAGTATATTATAGTGAAGTGGTAGAACCTGACAGCAGGCCAGAAGGACTGTGGGTATATAGTATATTATAGTGAAGTGGTAGGGCCTGACAGCAGGCCAGAAGGGCTGTGGGTATATAGTATATTATAGTGAAGTGGTAGAACCTGACAGCAGGCCAGAAGGGCTGTGGGTATATAGTATATTATAGTGAAGTGGTAGAGCCTGACAGCAGGCCAGAAGGGCTGTGGGTATATAGTATATTATAGTGAAGTGTAGGGCCTGACAGCAGGCCAGAAGGGCTGTGGGTATATAGTGTATTATAGTGAAGTGGTAGAACCTGACAGCAGGCCAGAAGGGCTGTGGGTATATAGTGTATTATAGTGAAGTGGTAGAGTCTGACAGCAGGCCAGAAGGGCTGTGGGTATATAGTATATTATAGTGAAGTGGTAGAACCTGACAGCAGCCAGAAGGGCTGTGGGTATATAGTATATTATAGTGAAGTGGTAGAACCTGACAGCAGGCCAGAAGGGCTGTGGGTATATAGTATATTATAGTGAAGTGGTAGAGTCTGACAGCAGGCCAGAAGGGCTGTGGGTATATAGTATATTATAGTGAAGTGGTAGAACCTGACAGCAGGCCAGAAGGGCTGTGGGTATATAGTATATTATAGTGAAGTGGTAGAGTCTGACAGCAGGCCAGAAGGGCTGTGGGTATATAGTATATTATAGTGAAGTGGTAGAACCTGACAGCAGGCCAGAAGGACTGTGGGTATATAGTATATTATAGTGAAGTGGTAGAACCTGCACACCAACACACTCAATTGCTCACAGGCAACGCATACAGTATCTTTAGTGGATAAATTATATTTACATCCCCAACGGATCTTCCAAATCAAATTAATCAATCAATCGATCCATCAAGCAGTCAGTTAGTCAATTAATTAATCCATCTTTCCATCCATTTGTACGTCTGTCCGTCCATCCACCAATCCCTCCATCTATCCATCCATCCATTCATCCATCCATCCAGCTCTCGATCCCTCCCTCCCTCCATCCCATAACTGTTATTGTATCTCTCCCTCTAGTTCAGGAGAGCCTTCCTCCAGTGCTCTATAAGGAGACCGTATCTACTCTGTTGGCCTGGTTACAGCAGTGTGAGGCGAGGCTAACCATCCCCTCTACAGCCGTCACTGAATACCCTGTCATGGAGGGGAGGCTGAAGGATGTCAAGGTACTGAACCACTCTGGATGTCTGGTTGGCTGTGTGTCTGGCTGACTGGTTGGGTGGGTGGCTGTCTGTTTTATTCTGTTTTATTATGAGGATTCTGCCACAAACACCCGTAACAACTTCTGCTTGCACTGTTTATGCAACCTAGTTGAACAGCCCGCGTACTGAATCAACATATTAACAGTCAAGACAAGACCAGAAACAAGAGGCTGCTTCACATGACGATCTAGTTCAGTGAAAGTGCAGTAACTCTTGATGAGGAGATACCAGCAGGGCTGCCAGGATAAATAGTTGTTCTCTACTGCTTTACATTCAGAGAGCACTAACAGAGCAGAGCAGCGCCTCACTGCAATTATGAGAAATGTTATTGACGACAGAGGAAGACCCAGAGGATCAAATCAGTGTGTTTTTCCATCTCTCTATCTATGGCTGTCCCAGGGTTACTGTCACACAGCACGGACTAAGGCTGTGTCCCAAATGGCACCCTGTTCCCTATGTAATGCACTACTTTTGACCAGATATAGGCTCTGGTCAAAATTAGTGCACTTCATAAGGATTAGGGTTCCATTTGGGACACACTAAAGACTAATTTTACCTTGTTATTGTGCCAAAATGAATCACCGCATAAAAACACTAAGACTTTTTATGGCCTTGTTGTTGTTTTTATTAAGTTCTGGTGCTAAATGGATGTTCTCTGAGACTTTAAATCCAAGGTCAGATCAGTTTAACCTGACATACAGTGGCTTGCGTAAGTATTCACCCCCTTGGCATTTTTTCCTATTTTGTTGCCTTACAACCAGGTATTAAAATTGATTTTGGGGGTTTGTATCATTTGATTTACACAACATCCCTACCACTTTGAAGATGCAAAATATTTTTGATTGTGAAACAAACAACAAATAAGACAAAAAAACAGAAACCTTGAGCATGCATAACTATTCACCCCCCCAAAGTCAATACTTTGTAGAGCCACCTTTTGCAGCAATTACAGCTGCAAGTCTCTTGGGGTATGTTCTATAAGCTTGGCACATCTAGCCACTGGGATTTTTGCCCATTCTTCAAGGCAAAACTGCTCCAGCTCCTTCAAGTTGGATGAGTTCCGCTAGGTTTATACCACAGATTCTCAATTGGATTGAGGTCTGGGCTTTGACTAGGCCATTCCAAGACATTTAAATGTTTCCCCTTAAATCACTCGAGTGTTGCTTTAGCAGTATGCTTAGGGTCATTGTCCTGCTGGAAGATGAACCTCCGTCCCAGTCTCAAATCTCTGGAAGACTGAAACAGGTTTCCCTCAAGAATTTCCCTGTATTTAGCGCCATCCATCATTCCTTCAATTCTGACCAGTTTCCCAGTCCCTGCCGATGAAAAACATCCCCACAGCATGATGCTGCCACCACCATGCTTCACTGTGGGGATGGTGTTCTCGGGGTGATGGGAGGTGTTGGGTTTGCGCCAGACATAGCGTTTTCCTTGATGGTCAAAAAGCTACATTTTAGTCTCATCTGACCAGAGTACCTTCTTCCATATGTTTGGGGACTCTCCCACAAGCCTTCTGACGAACACCAAACATGTTTGCTTATTATTTTCTGGCCACTCTTCCGTAAAGCCCAGCTCTGTGGCGTGTATGGCTTTAAATGGTCCTATGGACAGATACTCCAATCTCCGCTTTGGAGCTTTGCAGCTCCTTCAGGGTTATCTTTGGTCTCTTTGTTGCCTCTCTGACTAATGCCCTCCTTGACTGGTCTGTGAGTTTTGGTGGCCGGCCCTCTCTTGGCAGGTTTGTTGTGGTGCCATATTCTTTCCATTTTTTAATAATGGATTTAATGGTGCTCCGTGGGATGTTCAAAGTTTCTGATATTTTTTTATAACCCAACCCTGATCTGTTTTTCTCCACAACTTTGTCCCTGACCTGTTTGGAGAGCTCCTTAGTCTTTATGGTACCGCTTGCTTGGTGGTGCCCCTTGCTTAGTGGTGTTGCAGACTCTGGGGCTTTTCAGAACAGGTGTATATATGCTGAGATCATGTGACAGATTGCACACAGGTGGACTTTAACTAATTATGTGGCTTCTGAAGGTAAGTGGTTGCACCAGATCTTATTTAGGGGCTTCATAGCAAAGGGGGTGAATACATATGCACGCACCACTTTCCGTTTTTTATATTTTCGAATTTTTTGTAACAAGTAATTTTTTTCACCCATTTGGACTATTTTGTGTATGTCCATTACATGAAATCCAAATAAAAATCTATTTAAATTACATGTTGTAATGCAACAAAATAGGAAAAATGCCAAGGGGGATGAATAATTTTGCAAGGCACTGTAGTTGCAGTAGGATGTTCTGCCTCACAGGGCAGCAGGGTGGACTCTTAGTTAGGATGTTCTACCTCACAGGGCAGCAGGGTGGAATCTTAGTTAGGATGTTCTACCTCACAGGGCAGCAGGGTGGAATCTTAGTTAGGATGTTTTCCTCACAGGGCAGCAGGGTGGAATCTTAGTTAGGATGTTCTACCTCACAGGGCAGCAGGGTGGAATCTTAGTTAGGATGTTCTACCTTACAGGGCAGCAGGAAGGAATCTTAGTTAGGATGTTCTACCTCGCAGGGCAGCAGGGTGGAATCTTAGTTAGGATGTTTTTCCTCGCAGGGCAGCAGGGTGGAATCTTAGTTAGGATGTTCTACCTCGCAGGGCAGCAGGGTGGAATCTTAGTTAGGATGTTTTCCTCGCAGGGCAGCAGGGTGGAATCTTAGTTAGGATGTTCTACCTCACAAGGCAGCCGGGTGGAATCTTAGTTAGGATGTTCTACCTCACAGGGCAGCAGGGTGGAATCTTAGTTAGGATGTTTTCCTCACAGGGCAGCAGAGTGGAATCTTAGTTAGGATGTTTTCCTCACAGGGCAGCAGAGTGGAATCTTAGTTAGGATGTTCTACCTCACAGGGCAGCAGGGTGGAATCTTAGTTAGGATGTTCTACCTCACAGGGCAGCAGGAAGGAATCTTAGTTAGGATGTTCTACCTCACAGGGCAGCAGGGTGGAATCTTAGTTAGGATGTTCTACCTCACAGGGCAGCAGGGTGGAATCTTAGTTAGGATGTTCTACCTTACAGGGCAGCAGGGTGGAATCTTAGTTAGGATGTTCTACCTCACAGGGCAGCAGGGTGGAATCTTAGTTAGGATGTTCTACCTCACAGGGCAGCAGGAAGGAATCTTAGTTAGGATGTTCTACCTCACAGGGCAGCAGGGTGAAATCTTAGTTAAGATGTTTTCCTCACAGGGCAGCAGGGTGGAATCTTAGTTAGGATGTTTTCCTCACAGGGCAGCAGAGTGGAATCTTAGTTAGGATGTTCTACCTCACAGGGCAGCAGGGTGGAATCTTAGTTAGGATGTTTTCCTCACAGGGCTGCAGAGTGGAATCTTAGTTAGGATGTTTTCCTCACAGGGCAGCAGAGTGGAATCTTAGTTAGGATGTTCTACCTCACAGGGCAGCAGGGTGGAATCTTAGTTAGGATGTTCTACCTCACAGGGCAGCAGGGTGGAATCTTAGTTAGGATGTTCTACCTCACAGGGCAGCAGGGTGGAATCTTAGTTAGGATGTTCTACCTTACAGGGCAGCAGGGTGGAATCTTAGTTAGGATGTTCTACCTCACAGGGCAGCAGGGTGGAATCTTAGTTAGGATGTTCTACCTCACAGGGCAGCAGGGTGGAATCTTAGTTAGGATGTTCTACCTCACAGGGCAGCAGGGTGGAATATTAGTTAGGATGTTCTACCTCACAGGGCAGCAGGATGGAATCTTAGTTAGGATGTTCTACCTCACAGGGCAGGAGGGTGGAATCTTAGTTAGGATGTTCTATCTCGCAGGGCAGCAGGGAGGAATCTTAGTTAGGATGTTCTACCTCACAGGGCAGCAGGGTGGAATCTTAGTTAGGATGTTTTACCTCACAGGGCAGCAGGGTGGAATCTTAGTTAGGATGTTTTTCCTCGCAGGGCAGCAGGGTGGAATCTTAGTTAGGATGTTCTACCTCACAGGGCAGCAGGGTGGAATCTTAGTTAGGATGTTCTACCTCACAGGGCAGCAGGGTGGAATCTTAGTTAGGATGTTCTACCTTACAGGGCAGCAGGAAGGAATCTTAGTTAGGATGTTCTACCTCGCAGGGCAGCAGGGTGGAATCTTAGTTAGGATGTTTTTCCTCGCAGGGCAGCAGGGTGGAATCTTAGTTAGGATGTTCTACCTCGCAGGGCAGCAGGGTGGAATCTTAGTTAGGATGTTCTACCTTACAGGGCAGCAGGAAGGAATCTTAGTTAGGATGTTCTACCTCGCAGGGCAGCAGGGTGGAATCTTAGTTAGGATGTTCTACCTCACAAGGCAGCAGGGTGGAATCTTAGTTAGGATGTTCTACCTCACAGGGCAGCAGGGTGGAATCTTAGTTAGGATGTTTTCCTCACAGGGCAGCAGAGTGGAATCTTAGTTAGGATGTTTTCCTCACAGGGCAGCAGAGGGGAATCTTAGTTAGGATGTTCTACCTCACAGGGCAGCAGGGTGGAATCTTAGTTAGGATGTTCTACCTCACAGGGCAGCAGGGTGGAATCTTAGTTAGGATGTTCTACCTCACAGGGCAGCAGGGTGGAATCTTAGTTAGGATGTTCTACCTCACAGGGCAGCAGGGTGGAATCTTAGTTAGGATGTTCTACCTTACAGGGCAGCAGGGTGGAATCTTAGTTAGGATGTTCTACCTCACAGGGCAGCAGGGTGGAATCTTAGTTAGGATGTTCTACCTCACAGGGCAGCAGGAAGGAATCTTAGTTAGGATGTTCTACCTCACAGGGCAGCAGGGTGAAATCTTAGTTAGGATGTTTTCCTCACAGGGCAGCAGGGTGGAATCTTAGTTAGGATGTTTTCCTCACAGGGCAGCAGAGTGGAATCTTAGTTAGGATGTTTTCCTCACAGGGCTGCAGAGTGGAATCTTAGTTAGGATGTTTTCCTCACAGGGCAGCAGAGTGGAATCTTAGTTAGGATGTTTTCCTCACAGGGCTGCAGAGTGGAATCTTAGTTAGGATGTTTTCCTCACAGGGCAGCAGAGTGGAATCTTAGTTAGGATGTTCTACCTCACAGGGCAGCAGGGTGGAATCTTAGTTAGGATGTTCTACCTCACAGGGCAGCAGGGTGGAATCTTAGTTAGGATGTTCTACCTTACAGGGCAGCAGGGTGGAATCTTAGTTAGGATGTTCTACCTCACAGGGCAGCAGGGTGGAATCTTAGTTAGGATGTTCTACCTCACAGGGCAGCAGGAAGGAATCTTAGTTAGGATGTTCTACCTCACAGGGCAGCAGGGTGAAATCTTAGTTAAGATGTTTTCCTCACAGGGCAGCAGGGTGGAATCTTAGTTAGGATGTTTTCCTCACAGGGCAGCAGAGTGGAATCTTAGTTAGGATGTTCTACCTCACAGGGCAGCAGGGTGGAATCTTAGTTAGGATGTTTTCCTCACAGGGCTGCAGAGTGGAATCTTAGTTAGGATGTTTTCCTCACAGGGCAGCAGAGTGGAATCTTAGTTAGGATGTTCTACGTCACAGGGCAGCAGGGTGGAATCTTAGTTAGGATGTTCTACCTCACAGGGCAGCAGGGTGGAATCTTAGTTAGGATGTTCTACCTCACAGGGCAGCAGGGTGGAATCTTAGTTAGGATGTTCTACCTTACAGGGCAGCAGAGTGGAATCTTAGTTAGGATGTTCTACCTCACAGGGCAGCAGGTGGAATCTTAGTTAGGATGTTCTACCTCACAGGGCAGCAGGGTGGAATCTTAGTTAGGATGTTCTACCTCACAGGGCAGCAGGGTGGAATATTAGTTAGGATGTTCTACCTCACAGGGCAGCAGGATGGAATCTTAGTTAGGATGTTCTACCTCACAGGGCAGCAGGGTGGAATCTTAGTTAGGATGTTCTATCTCGCAGGGCAGCAGGGAGGAATCTTAGTTAGGATGTTCTACCTCACAGGGCAGCAGGGTGGAATCTTAGTTAGGATGTTTTACCTCACAGGGCAGCAGGGTGGAATCTTAGTTAGGATGTTTTTCCTCGCAGGGCAGCAGGGTGGAATCTTAGTTAGGATGTTCTACCTCACAGGGCAGCAGGGTGGAATCTTAGTTAGGATGTTCTACCTCACAGGGCAGCAGGGTGGAATCTTAGTTAGGATGTTCTACCTTACAGGGCAGCAGGAAGGAATCTTAGTTAGGATGTTCTACCTCGCAGGGCAGCAGGGTGGAATCTTAGTTAGGATGTTTTTCCTCGCAGGGCAGCAGGGTGGAATCTTAGTTAGGATGTTCTACCTCGCAGGGCAGCAGGGTGGAATCTTAGTTAGGATGTTCTACCTTACAGGGCAGCAGGAAGGAATCTTAGTTAGGATGTTCTACCTCACAGGGCAGCAGGGTGGAATCTTAGTTAGGATGTTCTACCTCACAAGGCAGCAGGGTGGAATCTTAGTTAGGATGTTCTACCTCACAGGGCAGCAGGGTGGAATCTTAGTTAGGATGTTTTCCTCACAGGGCAGCAGAGTGGAATCTTAGTTAGGATGTTTTCCTCACAGGGCAGCAGAGGGGAATCTTAGTTAGGATGTTCTACCTCACAGGGCAGCAGGGTGGAATCTTAGTTAGGATGTTCTACCTCACAGGGCAGCAGGTGGAATCTTAGTTAGGATGTTCTACCTCACAGGGCAGCAGGGTGGAATCTTAGTTAGGATGTTCTACCTCACAGGGCAGCAGGGTGGAATCTTAGTTAGGATGTTCTACCTTACAGGGCAGCAGGGTGGAATCTTAGTTAGGATGTTCTACCTCACAGGGCAGCAGGGTGGAATCTTAGTTAGGATGTTCTACCTCACAGGGCAGCAGGAAGGAATCTTAGTTAGGATGTTCTACCTCACAGGGCAGCAGGGTGAAATCTTAGTTAGGATGTTTTCCTCACAGGGCAGCAGGGTGGAATCTTAGTTAGGATGTTTTCCTCACAGGGCAGCAGAGTGGAATCTTAGTTAGGATGTTTTCCTCACAGGGCAGCAGAGTGGAATCTTAGTTAGGATGTTCTACCTCACAGGGCAGCAGGGTGGAATCTTAGTTAGG
>NW_024061428.1:0-130768 GCF_016432855.1 Salvelinus namaycush
CCAACAGAACACATTAAAACACACCACTACTACTAATCTAACTGTCTGTAGGTCCAACAGAACACATTAAAACACACCACTACTACTAATCTAACTGTCTGTAGGTCCAACAGAACACATTAAAACACACCACTACTACTAATCTAACTGTCTGTAGGTCCAACAGAACACATTAAAACACACCACTACTACTAATCTAACTGTCTGTAGGTCCAACAGAACACATTAAAACACACCACTACTACTAATCTAACTGTCTGTAGGTCCAACAGAACACATTAAAACACACCACTACTACTAATCTAACTGTCTGTAGGTCCAACAGAACACATTAAAACACACCACTACTAATCTAACTGTCTGTAGGTCCAACAGAACACATTAAAACACACCACTACTACTAATCTAACTGTCTGTAGGTCCAACAGAACACATTAAAACACACCACTACTACTAATCTAACTGTCTGTAGGTCCAACAGAACACATTAAAACACACCACTACTACTAATCTAACTGTCTGTAGGTCCAACAGAACACATTAAACACACCACTACTACTAATCTAACTGTCTGTAGGTCCAACAGAACACATTAAAACACACCACTACTTACTAATCTAACTGTCTGTAGGTCCAACAGAACACATTAAAACACACAACTACTACTAATCTAACTGTCTGTAGGTCCAACAGAACACATTAAAACACACCACTACTACTACTAATCTAACTGTCTGTAGGTCCAACAGAACACATTAAAACACACCACTACTACTAATCTAACTGTCTGTAGGTCCACCAGAACACATTAAAACACACCACTACTACTAATCTAACTGTCTGTAGGTCCAACAGAACACATTAAAACACACCACTACTACTAATCTAACTGTCTGTAGGTCCACCAGAACACATTAAAACACACCACTACTACTAATCTAACTGTCTGTAGGTCCAACAGAACACATTAATACACACCACCACTACTAATCTAACTGTCTGTAGGTCCAACAGAACACATTAAAACACACCATTACTACTAATCTATCTGTCTGTAGGTCCAACAGAACACATTAAAACACACCCCTACTACTAATCTAACTGTCTGTAGGTCCAACAGAACACATTAAAACACACCACTACTACTAATCTAACTGTCTGTAGGTCCACCAGAACACATTAAAACACACCACTACTACTAATCTAACTGTCTGTAGGTCCAACAGAACACATTAAAACACACCACTACTACTACTAATCTAACTGTCTGTAGGTCCAACAGAACACATTAAAACACACCACTACTACTAATCTAACTGTCTGTAGGTCCAACAGAACACATTAAAACACACCACTACTACTAATCTAACTGTCTGTAGGTCCAACAGAACACATTAAAACACACCACTACTACTAGTCTAACTGTCTGTAGGTCCAACAGAACACATTAAAACACACCACTACTACTAATCTAACTGTCTGTAGGTCCAACAGAACACATTAAAACACACCACTACTACTAATCTAACTGTCTGTAGGTCCAACAGAACACATTAAAACACACCACTACTGCTAATCTAACTGTCTGTAGGTCCAACAGAACACATTAAAACACACTACTACTACTAATCTAACTGTCTGTAGGTCCAACAGAACACATTAAAACACACCACTACTACTAATCTAACTGTCTGTAGGTCCAACAGAACACATTAAAACACACCACTACTACTAATCTAACTGTCTGTAGGTCCAACAGAACACATTAAAACACACCACTACTACTAATCTAACTGTCTGTAGGTCCAACAGAACACATTAAAACACACCACTACTACTAATCTAACTGTCTGTAGGTCCAACAGAACACATTAAAACACACCACTACTACTAATCTAACTGTCTGTAGGTCCACCAGAACACATTAAAACACACCACTACTACTAATCTAACTGTCTGTAGGTCCAACAGAACACATTAAAACACACCACTACTACTAATCTAACTGTCTGTAGGTCCAACAGAACACATTAAAACACACCACTACTACTAATCTAACTGTCTGTAGGTCCAACAGAACACATTAAAACACACCACTACTGCTAATCTAACTGTCTGTAGGTCCAACAGAACACATTGAAACAGACTACTACTACTAATCTAACTGTCTGTAGGTCCAACAGAACACATTAAAACACACCACTACTACTAATCTAACTGTCTGTAGGTCCAACAGAACACATTAAAACACACCACTACTAGCTAATCTAACTGTCTGTAGGTCCAACAGAACACATTGAAAACAGACCTACTACTACTAATCTAACTGTCTGTAGGTCCAACAGAACACATTAAAACACACCACTACTACTAATCTAACTGTCTGTAGGTCCAACAGAACACATTAAAACACACCACTACTACTAATCTAACTGTCTGTAGGTCCAACAGAACACATTGAAACACACCACTACTACTAATCTAACTGTCTGTAGGTCCACCAGAACACATTAAAACACACCACTACTACTAATCTAACTGTCTGTAGGTCCAACAGAACACATTAAAACACACCACTACTACTAATCTAACTGTCTGTATGTCCACCAGAACACATTACAACACACCACTACTACTAATCTAACTGTCTGTAGGTCCAACAGAACACATTAAAACACACCATTACTACTAATCTATCTGTCTGTAGGTCCAACAGAACACATTAAAACACACACCTACTACTAATCTAACTGTCTGTAGGTCCACCAGAACACATTAAAACACACCACTACTACAAATCTAACTGTCTGTAGGTCCAACAGAACACATTAAAACACACCACTACTACTAATCTAACTGTCTGTAGGTCCAACAGAACACATTAAAACACACCACTACTACTAATCTAACTGTCTGTAGGTCCACCAGAACACATTAAAACACACCACTACTACTAATCTAACTGTCTATGTCCACCAGAACACATTACAACACACCACTACTACTAATCTAACTGTCTGTAGGTCCAACAGAACACATTAAAACACACCACTACTACTAATCTATCTGTCTGTAGGTCCAACAGAACACATTAAAACACACCCCTACTACTAATCTAACTGTCTGTAGGTCCAACAGAACACATTAAAACACACCACTACTACTAATCTAACTGTCTGTAGGTCCACCAGAACACATTAAAACACACCACTACTACTAATCTAACTGTCTGTAGGTCCAACAGAACACATTAAAACACACTACTACTACTAATCTAACTGTCTGTAGGTCCAACAGAACACATTAAAACACACCACTACTACTAATCTAACTGTCTGTAGGTCCAACAGAACACATTAAAACACACCACTACTACTAATCTAACTGTCTGTAGGTCCAACAGAACACATTAAAACACACCACTACTACTAATCTAACTGTCTGTAGGTCCAACAGAACACATTAAAACACACCACTACTACTAATCTAACTGTCTGTAGGTCCAACAGAACACATTAAAACACACCACTACTACTAATCTAACTGTCTGTAGGTCCAACAGAACACATTAAAACACACCACTACTACTAATCTAACTGTCTGTAGGTCCAACAGAACACATTAAAACACACCACTACTACTAATCTAACTGTCTGTAGGTCCAACAGAACACATTAAAACACACCACTACTACTAATCTAACTGTCTGTAGGTCCAACAGAACACATTAAAACACACCACTACTACTAATCTAACTGTCTGTAGGTCCAACAGAACACATTAAAACACACCACTACTACTAATCTAACTGTCTGTAGGTCCAACAGAACACATTAAAACACACCACTACTACTAATCTAACTGTCTGTAGGTCCAACAGAACACATTAAAACACACCACTACTACTAATCTAACTGTCTGTAGGTCCAACAGAACACATTAAAACACACCACTACTACTAATCTAACTGTCTGTAGGTCCAACAGAACACATTAAAACACACCACTACTACTAATCTAACTGTCTGTAGGTCCAACAGAACACATTAAAACACACCACTACTACTAATCTAACTGTCTGTAGGTCCAACAGAACACATTAAAACACACCACTACTACTAATCTAACTGTCTGTAGGTCCAACAGAACACATTAAAACACACCACTACTACTAATCTAACTGTCTGTAGGTCCAACAGAACACATTAAAACACACCACTACTACTAATCTAACTGTCTGTAGGTCCAACAGAACACATTAAAACACACCACTACTACTAATCTAACTGTCTGTAGGTCCAACAGAACACATTAAAACACAACACTACTACTAATCTATCTGTCTGTAGGTCCAACAGAACACATTAAAACACACCACTACTACTAATCTAACTGTCTGTAGGTCCAACAGAACACATTAAAACACACCACTACTACTAATCTAACTGTCTGTAGGTCCAACAGAACACATTGAAAACACACCACTACTACTAATCTAACTGTCTGTAGGTCCACCAGAACACATTACAACACACCACTACTACTAATCTAACTGTCTGTAGGTCCAACAGAACAAATAAAACACACCACTACTACTAATCTAACTGTCTGTAGGTCCAACAGAACACATTAAAACACCACTACTACTAACCTAACTGTCTGTTGGACCAACAGAACACATTAAAACACACCACTACTACTAATCTAACTGTCTGTAGGTCCAACAGAACACATTAAAACACACCACTACTACTAATCTAACTGTCTGTAGGTCCAACAGAACACATTAAAACACACCACTACTACTAATCTAACTGTCTGTAGGTCCAACAGAACACATTAAAACACACCACTACAACTAATCTAACTGTCTGTAGGTCCAACAGAACACATTAAAACACACCACTACTACTAATCTAACTGTCTGTAGGTCCAACAGAACACATAACTACTACTACTAATCTAACTGTCTGTAGGTCCAACAGAACACATTAAAACACACCACTACTACTAATCTAACTGTCTGTAGGTCCAACAGAACACATTAAAACACACCACTACTACTAATCTAACTGTCTGTAGGTCCACCAGAACACATTAAAACACACCACTACTACTAATCTAACTGTCTGTATGTCCACCAGAACACATTACAACACACCACTACTACTAATCTAACTGTCTGTAGGTCCAACAGAACACATTAAAACACACCACTACTACTAATCTATCTGTCTGTAGGTCCAACAGAGCACATTAAAACACACACCTACTACTAATCTAACTGTCTGTAGGTCCAACAGAACACATTAAAACACACCAATACTACTAATCTAACTGTCTGTAGGTCCAACAGAACACATTAAAACACACCACTACTACTAATCTATCTGTCTGTAGGTCCAACAGAACACATTAAAACACACACCTACTACTAATCTAACTGTCTGTAGGTCCAACAGAACACATTAAACACACTACTACTACTAATCTAACTGTCTGTAGGTCCAACAGAACACATTAAAACACACCACTACTACTAATCTAACTGTCTGTAGGTCCAACAGAACACATTAAAACACACCACTACTACTAATCTAACTGTATGTAGGTCCAACAGAACACATTAAAACACACCACTACTACTAATCTAACTGTCTGTAGGTCCACCAGAACACATTAAAACACACCACTACTACTAATCTAACTATCTGTAGGTCCACCAGAACACATTACAACACACCACTACTACTAATCTAACTGTCTGTAGGTCCAACAGAACAAAATAAAACACACCACTACTACTAATCTAACTGTCTGTAGGTCCAACAGAACACATTAAAACACCACTACTACTAACCTAACTGTCTGTAGGACCAACAGAACACATTAAAACACACCACTACTACTAACCTAACTGTCTGTAGGACCAACAGAACACATTAAAACACACCACTACTACTAATCTAACTGTCTGTATGTCCACCAGAACACATTACAACACACCACTACTACTAATCTAACTGTCTGTAGGTCCAACAGAACACATTAAAACACACCACTACTACTAATCTATCTGTCTGTAGGTCCAACAGAACACATTAAAACACACACCTACTACTAATCTAACTGTCTGTAGGTCCAACAGAACACATTAAAACACACCACTACTACAAATCTAACTGTCTGTAGGTCCAACAGAACACATTAAAACACACCACTACTACTAATCTAACTGTCTGTAGGTCCAACAGAACACATTAAAACACACCACTACTACTAATCTAATTGTAGAAATGATTCCAGAGGAAAACAAATGATAAAACATTGCTATGACTCACCTCTGAATGTGTTTCTGACACAGGGTCACTGAGGAGGAGGAGTAATCCCCAAGCCTAACCCCAAACACAGGATAGAGGGGTTCAGTGAATGTGGTGTGTTCTGTGTGAAGGTGTTTCAGTGTACCAGAGGAGACAATATAGAAGGACAAAGTACCAACTGGCCAGTCCAGATACACACCAACTCTGTTAGATCCAGGACCATGGAGGGATCTGTTGACTCCAGCATGGCTAAACATATAATGTCTACCAGTGCAAGGATAATCATAGTAGCTTAAACTCCAGGACTTCCCATTGTGTCCAGTCCTACTGTCATCCTCCCCTCCCTTCCTCTTCATTCCTTTGTACACCACACCAATGTCAGCCCCCTCACCATCCCTCTCCACCTCCCAGTAATAACGACCTCCAGATAAGCCTTCTCTGCAGAGAACTTGGAGATAACAGTCAAATCTGTCTGGATGGTCTTCATAATGCTGCTCCTCCACCACCCGTGTCACCTTCCTGTTCCCCTCAGACAGTATCAGGTATTGGTTTGCTGTATTTGGGTCCAGGGTGAGATGACAGGCATCTGTAGACAAAAGGAGAGTTTAATTAAACCACATCTTCATATAAAATGTTGTTTTGTAGGAACATAACAAGTATTGCTTAGTTACTATGTTACTATAGTTCTGAATATGCAGTTAATTAGGATTAAAGTGACTTACATTTCCCCAGCCCTGATTTCAGCCTGCACTCTCCACCATGACCCACACTGTAGGAGAAACAGGTTATTGACTGACAAAGACCTAATAAAGCAGTTAACATTTAAACCATATTGTTGTGTTCTGGTGCACTATCCAAGTTCATTACTAGAGACATACAGGTATTCTATCCTACCTACTGCATACAGAACGGAGTACAATTCATTACTAGAGACATACAGGTATTCTATCCTACCTACTGCATACAGAACAGAGTACAATTCATTACTAGAGACATACAGGTATTCTATCCTACCTACTGCATACAGAACGGAGTACAATTCATTACTAGAGACATACAGGTATTCTATCCTACCTACTGCATACAGAATGGAGTACAATTCCAACAGGATATCAGAGATGCAGAAGAAGAGTATTCATGTGATGATGATGTATGCTGTGATGGAGTGCTAAGCCTGCTGGGTAAACTTCCCCCACTTACACTTCCGGCGCCGACCGAGATGGCCGCCTCGCTTACGCGTTCCTTGGAAAATATGCAGTATTTGTTTTTTTATGTGTTATTCCTTACATTGGTACCCCAGGTAATCTTAGGTTTCATTACATACAGTCGGGAGGAACTACTGAATATAAGAGCAACGTCAACTCACCATCGTTACAACCAGGAATATGACTCTCCCAAAGAGGATCCTGTGTTTTGCCTTCCACCCAATACAATGGATCTGATCCCAGCCGGTGACCCTAAACAGCGACGCCGAAAAAGGGGCAAACGAAGCGGTCTCCTGGTCAGGCTTCGGAGACGGGCACATCGCGCTCCACTCCCTAGCATACTACTCGCCAATGTCCAGTCTCTTGACAATAAGGTTGATGAAATTCGAGCACGGGTAACATTCCAGAGAGACATCAGAGATTGTAACGTTCTCTGCTTCACGGAAACATGGCTCACTCAAGAGACGCTAACGGAGTCGGTGCAGCCAGCTGGTTTCTTCACGCATCGCGCCGACAGAAACAAACATCTTTCTGGTAAGAAGAGGGGCGGGGGTGTATGCCTTATTATCAACGAGACATGGTGTGATCATAACAACATACAGGAACTCAAGTCATTCTGTTCACCAGATTTAGAATTCCTCACAATCAAATGTCGACCGCATTATCTACCAAGGGAATTCTCTTCGATCATAATCACAGCCGTATATATTCCCCCCCCAAGCAGACACATCGATGGCCCTGAACGAACTTTATCTGACTCTTTGTAAACTGGAAACCACACACCCTGAGGCTGCATTCATCGTAGCTGGGGATTTTAACAAGGCTAATCTAAAAACAAAACTCCCTAAATTCTATCAGCATATCGATTGTGCTACCAGGGCTGGAAAAACCCTAGATCATTGTTATACTAATTTCCGCGACGCATATAAGGCCCTCCCCCGCCCCCCTTTCGGAAAAGCTGACCACGACTCCATTTTGTTGATTCCAGCCTACAAACAGAAACTAAAACAACAAGCTCCCGCGCTCAGGTCTGTTCAACGCTGGTCCGACCAATCTGATTCCACGCTTCAAGACTGCTTCGATCACGTGGATTGGGATATGTTCCGCATTGCGTCCAACAACAACATTGACGAATACGCTGATTCGGTGAGCGAGTTCATTAGAAAGTGCATTGACGATGTCGTACCCACAGCAACGATTAAAACATTCTCAAACCAGAAACCGTGGATTGATGGCAGCATTCGCGTGAAATTGAATGCGCAAACCACTGCTTTTAACCAGGGCAAGGTGACCGGAAACATGACCGAATACAAACATTGTAGCTATTCCCTCCGCAAGGCAATCAAACAAGCTAAGTCCCAGTATAGAGACAAAGTAGAGTCGCAATTCAACAGCTCAGACACAAGAGGTATGTGGCAGGGTCTACAGTCAATCACGGATTACAAAAAGAAAACCAGCCCCGTCGCGGACCAGGATGTCTTGCTCCCAGACAGACTAAATAACTTTTTTGCTGGCTTTGAGGACAATACAGCGCCACTGACACGGCCCGCTACCAAAACCTGCGGGCTCTCCTTCACTGCAGCCGAGGTGAGTAAAACATTTAAACGTGTTAACCCTCGCAAGGCTGCAGGCCCAGACGGCATTCCCAGCCGCGTCCTCAGAGCATGCGCAGACCAGCTGGCTGGTGTGTTTAAGGACATATTCAATCAATCCTTATCACAGTCTGCTGTTCCCACATGCTTCAAGAGGGCCATGATTGTTCCTGTTCCCAAGAAAGCTAAGGTAACTGAGCTAAACGACTACCGCCCCGTAGCACTCACTTCCGTCATCAAGAAGTGCTTTGAGAGACTAGTCAAGGACCATATCACCTCCACCCTACCTGACACCCTAGACACACTCCAATTTGCTTACCGACCCAATAGGTCCACAGACAACGCAATCGCAACCACACTGCACACTGCCCTAACCCATCTGGACAAGAGGAATACCTACGTGAGAATGCTGTTCATCGACTACAGCTCAGCATTTAACACCATAGTACCCTCCAAACTCGTCATCAAGCTCGAGACCCTGGGTCTCGACCCCGCCCTGTGCACTGGGTCCTGAACTTCCTGACGGGCCGCCCCCAGGTGGTGAGGGTAGGTAACAACATCTCCACCCCGCTGATCCTCAACACTGGGGCCCCACAAGGGTGCGTTCTGAGCCCTCTCCTGTACTCCCTGTTCACCCACGACTGCGTGGCCATGTACGCCTCCAACTCAATCATCAAGTTTGCGGACGACACTACAGTGGTAGGCTTGATTACCAACAACGACGAGACGGCCTACAGGGAGGAGGTGAGGGCCCTCGGAGTGTGGTGTCAGGAAAATAATCTCACACTCAAAGTCAACAAAACAAAGGAGATGATTGTGGACTTCAGGAAACAGCAGAGGGAGCACCCCCCTATCCACATCGACGGGACAGTAGTGGAGAAGGTGGAAAGTTTTAAGTTCCTCGGTCTACACATCACGAACAAACTGAATTGGTCCACCCACACAGACAGCGTTGTGAAGAAGGCGCAGCAGCGCCTCTTCAACCTCAGGAGGCTGAAGAAATTCGGCTTGTCACCAAAAGCACTCACAACCTTCTACAGATGCACAATCGAGAGCATCCTGTCGGGCTGTATCACCGCCTGGTACGGCAACTGCTAAGCCCACAACCGTAAGGCTCTCCAGAGGGTAGTGAGGTCTGCACAACGCATCACCGGGGGCAACTACCTGCCATCCAGGACACCTACACCACCCGATGTCACAGGAAGGCCATAAAGATCATCAAGGACAACAACCACCCGAGCCACTGCCTGTTCACCTCGCTATCATCCAGAAGGTGAGGTCAGTACAGGTGCATCAAAGCAGGGACCGAGAGACTGAAAAACAGCTTCTATCTCAAGGCCATCAGACTGTTAAACAGCCACCACTAACATTTAGTGGCCGCTGCCAACATACTGACTCAACTCCAGCCACTTTAATAATGGGAATTGATGGAAATTATGTAAAGATTTATCACTAGCCACTCTAAACAATGCCACTTAATATAATGTTTACATACCCTACATTACTCATCTCATATGTATATGTATATACTGTACTGTATATCATCCACTGCATCTTGCCATCTTTATGTAACACATGTATCACTAGCCACTTTAAACTATGCCACTTTATGTTTACATACCCTACATTACTCATCTCATATGTATATACTGTACTCGATACCATCTACTGCATCTTGCCTATGCCGTTCCGTACCATCACTCATTCATATATCTTTACGTACATATTCTTTATCCCTTTCCACTTGTATGTATAAGGTAGTAGTTATGGAATTGTTAGGTTAGATTACTTGTTGGTTATTACTGCATTGTCGGAACTAGAAGCACAAGCATTTCGCTACACTCGCATTAACATCTGCTAACCATGTGTATGTGACAAATAAAATTTGATTTGATTTGATTTAATTTAATTCTCTCATCATGTCCTCATGTTACTGACCCTACTACACTGCATATGACACAACTGCTGCTCACACTATTAGGACATCTATTCTGACTTACTTCAGCTTCATCAGTTTATATGTGGGATCCACCAGAGCAGCTGAAAGCAGTCCCCCTGCAGAGTCTCCTGGGTGATTGTAGCTCAGGTCCAGCTCTTTCAGGTGGGAGGGGTTTGACCTCAGAGCTGAAGACAGAGCAGCACAGCCCTCCTCTGTGACCAGACAGCCAGACAGCCTACAGAGAGACACAACAGCTGTCTAGGTTGGTGTACTGGTGTCAATCGTCTTGTAGGACACCCGTACATTTGTCCATGACACAAACATTGTCATGAAACATCAGATTTTCAGAGTATTTGTTTTACTAAGCTCAGTACTGACCTGACTGAAACAGTTGTACTTACCCCAGTGTGTGTAGTTTACAGTCTGGATCCTCCAGTCCAGCAGACAGCAGTGTAACTCAGCTCAGTACCAACCTGACTGAAACAGCTGTACTTACCCCAGTGTGTGTAGTTTACAGTCTGGATCCTCCAGTCCAGCAGACAGCAGTGTAACTCAGCTCAGTACCAACCTGACTGAAACAGCTGTACTTACCCCAGTGTGTGTAGTTTACAGTCTGGATCCTCCAGTCCAGCAGACAGCAGTGTAACTCCTGAGTCTTGCAGGTCATTGTCTCTCAGCTCCAGTTGTTTCAGTTGTGAGTTGGGTGAACTCAGGACTGAGGCAAGATTTGAACAGCAACCCTCTGTCAGACCACACTGACCAAGACTAGAGGGCAGAAGAGCACATGATTAACACATGTTTAAAACATCCACATAATAACTAATTGTCAAGATATTTAACTCACACTAGTGTCTGTATGTTGCAGAGTGGACTGGTTAGTCCAACACAGAGCAGCTTCATTCCTCTGTCTTCCAGGTCATTGTTGCTGAGGTCCAGTTCTCTCAGGGGGGAGTTTGGTGTCTGCAGAGCTGAGGCCAGAGTCTCACAGGATTTATATGTGAGTTTACAGCCATCCAGTCTGGAGAGAGGAGATAATCTGTTAGATATACAAATCCTTCATTATAATGATACTGTAAACATCAACTCAATAACAGAACTTACAGTGCTCTCTTGCAGGTTTTCACTACCGGCAGCAACCTCTGATAACCTTTCTCTGATGTGTTGTATGTCTTCAGGTCAAACTCCTCCAGCACCTCCTCTGACATCAGTAACAGGTAGGCCAGGGCTGAACATTGGTCAGGTTTAAGCTCTGTTTCTGAAAGAGTTCCTGATCGCAGGGAGGTCTGCATGTCTTCAACTAGAGAGTTGGCACCAAGTTCATTCAGACAGTGGAACAAGTTGATGATCCTTTCTGGTGAGGATTCCTCCTCGATCTTGTCTGAAAGGTACCTGACTGTTTCCTCATTGGTCTGTGTTGTACTTCCTACCTGTGTTAGAAGGACTCGTAACAGATTCTGATTGGACTCCAGTGAGAGACCCAGAAGGAAGCGGAGGAACAGGTCCAGGTGTCCATTCTCGCTCTTCAAGGCCTGGTCCACTGCTGTCCTGTGTAAGTCAGACAACTTGTCTGACTTCAACACGTCCCACTTCAACACGTCTGACTTCAACACGTCTGACTTCAACACGTCTGACTTCAACACGTCTGACTTCAACACGTCTGACTTCAACACGTCTGACTTCAACACGTCTGACGTCCTAATTTTGAATCGTCTTATTTCATAACAACTTTTACGCATACGGAATGCTTTGGATGGGAAGAAATGTTCCTTCTTGCCCAGACATGATTCTAAAGCATGCACTGCTGCTAGAAACTCCTGAATGCTCAGATGCACAAAGCTGTAGACCTTCTCTTGGTACAGCCCAGATTCTTCTTTAAAGATCTCTGTACACAATGCTGAAGACTCTGATGCCTCTGTGACATCAAGGCCACACTCTCTCAGGTCCTCCTCATAGAAGATCAGATTGCCCTTCTGCAGCTGTTGGAAAGCCAGCTTTGCCAGTTTCAGGATCATCTCTTTGTCTGACTGAGACAGTTCCTTTGGATTTATCTCTTTGGCTTTGTTGTACTTCCTGTTCTTCAAAATGATTTGGATGAGTATGAAGTGTGAGCACATCTGGGTCAGAGTTTTGGGGACTTCATCCTTCTCTGTCTCTTTCAGGATCATCTCAAGGACAGTGGCTGATATCCAACAGAAGACTGGTATGTGGCACATGATGTGGAGGATCCTTGATTTCTTCATGTGTTTGATGATTTCATTGGCCATGTTCTGATCTGTGATTTTCTTCCTGAAGTACTCCTCCTTCTGTGGATCATTGAACCCTCGTAACTCTGTCACCTGGTCAACGCACTCAGGAGGGATCTGATTGGCTGCTGCAGGCCTTGAGGTTATCCAGAGGAGAGCAGAGGGAAGCAGATTCTTTTCAATGAGGTTTGTCAGCAGCACATCTACTGAGGTTGGCTTCGTGACATCACAGCACTTCTCATTGTTTTTGAAGTCTAGAGGAAGTCGACACTCATCCAGACCATCAAAAATGAAAACAGTTTTGGTTTCACCATCTTCAATGCTGTCAATCTCTTTCAGCTCTGAGAAGTAGTGGGAAAGAAGTTGCACCAGACTGTATTGGTCCTTTTTCAGGTTCAGATCACGGAAAGGAAGAGGAAACATGAAATGAACGTCCTGATTTGCTTTTCCCTCTGCCCAGTCAAGGATGACCTTCTGCACAGAGACTGTTTTTCCAATGCCAGCGATTCCTTTTGTCAGTACAGTTCTGATAGGTTTGTCTTGTCCAGGTAAAGGCTTGAAGATGTCGTTGCATTTGATTGATGTCTCTTGTGTGGTTTGTTTCTTGGATGCCATCTCTATCTGTCTCACCTCATGTTCATTATTGAGCCCTCCACTTCCACCCTCTGTGATGTAGAGCTCTGTGTAGATGTCCTTGAACAGACTTTGGTTTCCATGGTGTCCAATTCCTTCAGATATGTGTTGATACTTGTGTTTCAGTTTAGCCTTAATGTCTTGTTGGACTGTCAGCAGAGTTTGACCTGTAGGAAAACAATGAGAGTTGAGACTCATACGTGTGTGTGTGTGTTTTATAAGGGCCTTTGTACCGTTCTTTGTAATATTGTATGAAACACAGTCTTACTTCTTCTGTCCAGAAGGTTGTGTGTGATCTTTAATGCATCCTCATTGTCCAAACTCTCCACTTCCTTATTGTCATCTGGTAATGGTTCCTGGCTGAAAGCAGGTGGCTGATCACTCTTCATTGATAGCAGGCTGGTTGTAGGTGACTCTGCTCTGGGCTTCTGGATACTGAACAAAACAGGGAGACAGATCACCTCATCAATATCACATCAATACCTCATGTACTTAATTTTAACAACTGTATAGTGGAACTTCTAGAAGTCCTGATGTTTCTTTTTAAAGCTACAGTCTGCAATTGGTAAATCCATTTGGGGCCTTTTAAATGAATGATGTAGACCTACAGTTTATGTAATGTGGGAACACCTTTCTCTTTAGTTTATATCTTTAAGATAACTGTATATTTTACATTTAATCTCTTACCTCTTAGAACTGGTGTCTTGAGTCATTTTAGAGGCAGTGGTCTCCTCTCTCTCCCCAGAGAGACTCATTTTAGAGGCAGTGGTCCCCTCCTCTCTCTCCCCAGAGAGACTCATTTTAGAGGCAGTGGTCTCCTCTCTCCCCCCAGAGAGACTCATTTTAGAGGCAGTGGTCCCCTCCTCTCTCTCCCCAGAGAGACTCATTTTAGAGGCAGTGGTTTCCTCCTCTCTCTCCCCAGAGAGACTCATTTTAGAGGCAGTGGTCTCCTCCTCTCTCTCCCCAGAGAGACTCATTTTAGAGGCAGTGGTCTCCTCCTCTCTCTCCCCAGAGAGACTCATTTTAGAGGCAGTGGTCTCCTCCTCTCTCTCCCCAGAGAGACTCATTTTAGAGGCAGTGGTCTCCTCTCTCTCACCAGAGAGACTCATTTTAGAAGCAGTAGTCCCCTCCTCTCTCTCACCAGAGAGACTCATTTTAGAAGCAGTAGTCTCCTCCTTTCTCTCCCCAGAGAGACTCATATTAGATGTAAGTCACAACTCACTCAGCTACAATAAGAAGAAACAGAACAGTCAACATTTCTGAACATTTTTGAAGAACCAATAACAATGACAACACTTTTTCTATCTGTGGTCAAAGAGTTCAATCAGCGACTTCATATTGTATTCAAACAATATGTTATTAAACATACACAGTCCAATATGTTATTAAACATACACAGTCCAATATGTTATTCTTTTGATTTGACTTGGATCCCCTGACTCCATAACAACAGCTAGTCTACCTGATTGGATCCCCTGACTCCATAACAACAGCTAGTCTACCTGGTTGGATCCCCATTAGCTGACTCCATAACAACAGCTAGTCTACCTGGTTGGATTCCCATTAGCTGACTCCATAACAACAGCTAGTCTACCCGGGGTACACACAACTAAAAATATGTTACAGTTTAGATTCACAGACGTAGTAGACATTATAAACATTCACCAAGTAGACATTACAGACCGTTAAATAGCTGACAGGTATTTATTCTATACCAAGGGAAGCCAGGCTTCCCCAAAACATTAACCAAGATCATTTTTATATAATGTATCTTTCGTCTCTCTGTGCTTCATAATTGTCCTTCAATTAGCAAGAGGCTGAATGTATCTCACAGGAGAAATAATCTGAGTGAAACAGCTCCCCTCTATCTCTCTACATGTAGACCATGTATCTGATGCTGTCTGGACAGTGAAACAGGGCCCCTCTATCTCTCTACATGTAGACCATGTATCTGATGCTGTCTGGACAGTGAAACAGAGCCCCTCTGTCTCTCTACATGTAGACAATGTATCTGATGCTGTCTGGTCAGTGAAACAGGGCCCCTCTGTCTCTCTACATGTAGACCATGTATCTGATGCTGTCTGGTCAGTGAAACAGGGCCCCTCTGTCTCTCTACATGTAGACCATGTATCTGATGCTGTCTGGACAGTGAAGCCCCCTCTGTCTCTCTACATGTAGACCATGTATCTGATGCTGTCTGGTCAGTGAAACAGGGCCCCTCTGTCTCTCTACATGTAGACCATGTATCTGATGCTGTCTGGACAGTGAAACAGGGCCTCTCTGTCTCTCTACATGTAGACCATGTATCTGATGCTGTCTGGACAGTGAAACAGGGCCCCTCTATCTCTCTACATGTAGACCATGTATCTGATGCTGTCTGGACAGTGAAACAGGGCCCCTCTGTCTCTCTACATGTAGACCATGTATCTGATGCTGTCTGGACAGTGAAACAGCACCCCTCTGTCTCCCTACATGTAGACCATGTATCTGATGCTGTCTGGACAGTGAAGCCCCCTCTGTCTCTCTACATGTAGACCATGTATCTGATGCTGTCTGGTCCAAACGAGTATGACACTGTTGCCCGAAGCATTGAAAGTAAGGGAAGCCAGCGAGCATTTGGCCCTTAATAAATAAAAAATATTAGAAATTAGCCAATCGGAGTTGAGCTAACCTGAGCGAGCTCAACTGTGAATGGTCCTGGCGCACCAAAAAAAGGTGTCAAGGTACACCAGTTTGGATTTTGGAGTCATTCCTCTCAAATTACCATTGAGAGCATAAGTGATCCGATTCAGGAAACTAGGTGTATGTCGCAAGTCACAAGTCACGACTTAACAGGAGAGCCGTTTGAACATAATTTTTTTTTTAATCAAAATACATTTTTAGGCAGAAATGCCTTCTTGAATGTGTGAACTTTCATGTGCCTTAATAACAAACTCGTATGCCGTCTGTAAATATGAATAAGACTGTTAAATTAGGAGCCTTGTTGGTTAAGCCACAGAAAAAGTTAGCAACCTTCCCACTAGCCATGATTGGCTGAGATGATGAGTGGGCTGGACATGCCGAGAGAGGAGTTATGATTGGTCTGCCATAGAAGCTGGTCAGTCTGTGTTGGTAATCCTGTCGAACGCGGCTTTTTAAAATAAATGTATTGTGTAGTGGAGCTGCATAAGTGTGGCTCTCCACTTTCTGGAGGATCAAGTTCTAAAATCAGTGGAATTAGAGTCTGATAGATAAAGAGATGGAGAAAACACCTGTCTCCAGATTACATCTTCAAACTAAGGGCAACCGTGGCATGGAATTCCTGACAGGGAGACGCGTCCATACACGATGATGTATACAGGTAAGATAGTCTAGAGTTAGCTAGCAAACATTACAATTTCAGATATTACACATTTTCTAATTTTGACAGAAAGTGGTTTAATTTCAAGCTAAAGTGTACTGTTAGCTAGCTAGCTGATGTTATTATTAGTTTCCCAGAGCCATTTGCTGTTCTAGTTAGAGCCTAATGTTAGCTAGCTAACATTGAACATGGTTGGTTAGCTCCCAGCACTGTTTATTGTTTAACTAGCTAACGTTGGCTGGCAGACTCGTTAGCTAACTTTACGTGAAGTGTGTACAACATCCGGTGAATATGGCCGGTGTCAGTAAACGTCTGCAAAAAAGCGTAATGAAATTGTTGCCAGCAGAGCTGGTTAGGCTGTTTTCATTTTATCCAGAGGTAAACAAATCATCGGCCAGAGGGTCAAGTGTGCACTTCGAGAGGACAAAGAGGGGTGGGGCAAAAGGTCAGGGTGAAAGTGTAAATGATAACATTGTGCATGACACAAGTAATTTTTACAACAATTGTTTACAGACAGATTATTTAACTTGTATCACAATTCCAATGGGTCAGACATTTACATACACTAAGTTGACTGTGCCTTTAAACAGCTTGGAAAATTCCAGAAAATGATGTCATGGCTTTAGAAGCTTCTGATAGGCTAATTTACATCATTTGAGTCAATTGGAGGTGTACCTGTGGATGTATTTCAAGGCCTACCTTCAAACTCAGGGCCTCTTTACTTGACATGATGGGAAAATCAAAAGAAATCAGCCAAGACCTCAGAAAAAAGATTGTAGACCTCCACAAATCTGGTTCATCCTTGGGAGCAATTTCCAAACACCTGAAGGTACCACGTTCATCTGTACAAACAATAATACGCAAGTATAAAGACCATGTGACCACGCAGCCGTCATACCGCTCAGGAAGGAGACGCGTTCTGTCTCTTAGAGATGAACGTACTTTCATGCGAAAAGTGCAAATCAATCGCAGAACAACAGCAAATGACCGTGTGAAGATGCTGGAGGAAACAGGTACAAAAGTATCTATATCCACAGTAAAACGAGTCCTATATCGACATAACCTGAAAGGCCGCTCAGCAAGGAAGAAGCCACTGCACCAAAACCACCATAAAAAAGCCAGACTACGGTTTGCAACTGCACATGGGGACAAAGACCGTACTTTTTGGAGAAATGTCCTCTGGTCTGATGATACAAAAATAGAACTGTTTGGCCATAATGACCATTGTTATGTTTGGAGGAAAAAGGGGGAGGCTTGCAAGCCGAAGAACACCATCCTAACCGTGAAGCACGGGGGTGGCAGCAACATGTTGTGGGGGTGCTTTGCTGCAGGAGGGACTGGTGCACTTCACAAAATAGATGGCATCATGAGGGAGGAAAATGATGTGGATATATTGAAGCAACACCATAAGACATCAGTCAGGAAGTTAAAGCTTGGTCGCAAATGGGTCTTCCAAATGGACAATGACCCCAAGCATACTTCCAAAGTTGTGGCAAAATGGCTTAAGGACAACAAAGTCAAGGTATTGGAGTGGCCATCACAAAGCCCTGACCTCAATCATATAGAAAATTTGTGGTCAGAATAAAAAAGCATGTGCGAGCAAGGAGGCCTACAAACCTGACTCAGTTACACCAGCTCTGTCAGGAGGAATGGGCCAAAATTCACTCAACTTATTGTGGGAAGCTTGTGGAAGGCTACCCGAAACGTTTCGCCCAAATTAAACAGTTTAAAGGCAATACTACCAAATACTAATTGAGTGTATGTAAACTTCTGACCCACTGGGAATGTGATGAAAGAAATAAAAGCTGAAATAAATCAATCTCTCTACTATTATTCTGACATTCCACATTCTTAAAATAAAGTGGTGATCCTAACTGACCTAAGACAGGGAATTTTTACTTGGATTAAATGTCAGAAATTGTGAAAAACTGAGTTTAAATGTATGTGTATATAAACTTCCGACTTCAACTGTAATTCTCCATACTGGCCAATGATTATAACTGCGAATCTGATCCAACCATTAATTCATACGTTGTTGTGTTCTGGCCTGAGAGGATAGAAGTTAAATATGAAGCTAGATGTAGAAGGCTCATGTTAACTAGCTAACGTTGCCCACGAATGGAAGTTAAATATGAAGCTAGATGTAGAAGGCTAATGTTAACTAGCTAACGTTGCCCATGAATGGAAGTTAAATATGTAGCTAGATGTAGAAGGCTCGTGTTAACTAGCTAACGTTGCCCATGAATGGAAGTTAGGCTAGCGGGCAAGCATTTTAGCCAGGTAGCCTAGGACAACAAACAAGAAAAGCGTGTACTGAATGACAGAGTGATAGACCGTGTACTGTATGACAGAGTGATAGACCGTGTACTGTATGACAGAGTGATAGACCGTGTACTGTATGACAGAGTGATAGACCGTGTACTGTATGACAGAGTGATAGACCGTGTACTCTATAACAGAGTGATAGACCGTGTACTGTATGACAGAGTGATAGACCGTGTACTGTATGACAGAGTGATAGACCGTGTACTGTATGACAGAGTGATAGACCGTGTACTCTATAACAGAGTGATAGACCGTGTACTGTATGACAGAGTGATAGACCGTGTACTCTATGACAGAGTGATAGACCGTGTACTGTATGACAGTTATAGACCGTGTACTCTATGACAGAGTGATAGACCGTGTACTCTATAACAGAGTGATAGACCGTGTACTGTATGACAGAGTGATAGACCGTGTACTGTATGACAGAGTGATAGACCGTGTACTCTATGACAGAGTGATAGACCGTGTACTGTATGACAGAGTGATAGACCGTGTACTGTATGACAGAGTGATAGACCGTGTACTGTATGACAGAGTGATAGACCGTGTACTGTATGACAGAGTGATAGACCGTGTACTCTATGACAGAGTGATAGACCGTGTACTGTATGACAGAGTGATAGACCGTGTACTGTATGACAGAGTGATAGACCGTGTACTGTATGACAGAGTGATAGACCGTGTACTCTATAACAGAGTGATAGACCGTGTACTCTATAACAGAGTGATAGACCGTGTACTCTATGACAGAGTGATAGACCGTGTACTCTATGACAGAGTGATAGACCGTGTACTCTATAACAGAGTGATAGACCGTGTACTCTATGACAGAGTGATAGACCGTGTACTGTATGACAGAGTGATAGACCGTGTACTCTATAACAGAGTGATATACCGTGTACTCTATAACAGAGTGATAGACCGTGTACTCTATAACAGAGTGATAGACCGTGTACTCTATAACAGAGTGATAGACCGTGTACTCTATGACAGAGTGATAGACCGTGTACTCTATAACAGAGTGATAGACCGTGTACTCTATAACAGAGTGATAGACCGTGTACTGTATGACAGAGTGATAGACCGTGTACTGTATGACAGAGTGATAGACCGTGTTGTCAACATGACAGAGAGGAGGATGTCATTGGTGTTTCTCTACAATTAGGGTGAGTCAACATGTTTTTTCTACTTGTATGAACACGCACACACAGACATCAGTACCATGAACCGTTCTTTACAACGTGCAGTAACTCTCTGTGGTTGTAAATTAATAGTTGTTTCGTGGTCCAAAAATGTCGGAAACATTAACTTGCTTGACCTTGCTGTAGGTCATGTAACTGTCTGTTAAATACAATATGTTTTCCGGACTTAACCGGACAGATGTTGCTCTCCGGTTTTGTGATAAAGACAAAGGTGTGGTTTGAATTTATTCTGCCACTGTGTCTTCTTATTGTCTCAGACTTAGTACTTATATATTAATAACAGTGATTTTACCCACGCACCGATACTGGTGGGACCTCATAATTGGCGTGGATGTAATGTGGACACCCCCGCTTTAGGCTTCTGTGGGACTGAACCTGTTGATGTAAGAGCTACGGAATGTTTTAATTATAGGCTATGTCCGGGCGTTCTCCGTTCTATTTTACAATCTGTATCGTGTCATTAAATATCAGCCACTATCGAGAACCACGGTCAGTAATACCCACATACATTTATAACGTTCTCCTGAAATTGTAGCTTACATTGTTGCACCATTCCATTCTGTTGTACAGGACCCCACCTATTCAACCTCTATTGTACACTTTTGTACACCTTCCAATGTTTCATGGATTCAACTTGAATATGAACATTTTCAGGATGAATCAAACCGCTGTATTTATTATTTATCAATATATTTCGTGTGAAAACGCTGTTGAATGGAAACTCCACCAGTAAATCTGTTGGCCAGCAAGTGGGTGTTTTCAGTGATTAAATTACATTTATTCAGCGCACGCGAGGGAACCACGTCTGCAAAGCCCGTTATGCAACTTAACAAGGTAAGTATGAATATAAACTAATGACAAGTGCGTAGGAAAGGCGTGCATAAGAAGGGCGTAATTTCGTAAAATTGGAATAGTGCCCTTAGTGAATACACACATGCACTGCTTGAGTTCACATGAGGTGCGATCAATTTATCTCGCCCGTTGTACTGGGTCTTCTATTCAGAAGAAGAAAGGTGTGCGGACAACGATTGAACCAGTGGGTAACATTACGCAACGGTGCACCGGCCAACTTATCGAGCGCACAGCAGTGAGCAAAACGGACCACCACTTTCCTGATCCGTGTCGCCAGAAAGCATTTTCAACGTTGATTTAGCCCTACATTCAAATAGTTTCTATGCCCATTGTTGCTCGTCACTTTTACTTGGCTGACTTGACTAAACAGAGTGTTTTCTTTAGTGACAGCTTTAAAGAATTCCGATTCACGTCTTCTAACGTAGTTTCGTCACGCGGTTAATAATCACGATAATGCGCTGTCCGTCACCTTTACCAATAATACCATACCTCATAGCCCTGTAGTCTATAACAATAATACCATACCTCATAGCCCTGTAGCCTATAACAATAATACCATACCTCATAGCCCTGTAGTCTATAACAATAATACCATACCTCATAGCCCTGTAGCCTATAACAATAATACCATACCTCATAGCCCTGTAGTCTATAACAATAATACCATACCTCATAGCCCTGTAGCCTATAACAATAATACCATACCTCATAGCCCTGTAGTCTATAACAATAATACCATACCTCATAGCCCTGTAGTCTATAACAATAATACCATACCTCATAGCCCTGTAGCCTATAACAATAATACCCTACCTCATAGCCCTGTAGCCTATAACAATAATACCATACCTCATAGCCCTGTAGCCTATAACAATAATACCATACCTCATAGCCCTGTAGTCTATAACAATAATACCATACCTCATAGCCCTGTAGCCTATAACAATAATACCATACCTCATATCCCTGTAGTCTATAACAATAATACCATACCTCATAGCCCTGTAGTCTATAACAATAATACCATACCTCATAGCCCTGTAGTCTATAACAATAATACCATACCTCATAGCCCTGTAGCCTAGAACAATAATACCATACCTCATAGCCCTGTAGTCTATAACAATAATACCATACCTCATATCCCTGTAGTCTATAACAATAATACCATACCTCATAGCCCTGTAGTCTATAACAATAATACCATACCTCATATCCCTGTAGTCTATAACAATAATACCATACCTCATAGCCCTGTAGTCTATAACAATAATACCATACCTCATAGCCCTGTAGTCTATAACAATAATACCATACCTCATATCCCTGTAGCCTAGAACAATAATACCATACCTCATAGCCCTGTAGTCTATAACAATAATACCATACCTCATAGCCCTGTAGTCTATAACAATAATACCATACCTCATATCCCTGTAGCCTAGAACAATAATACCATACCTCATAGCCCTGTAGTCTATAACAATAATACCATACCTCATAGCCCTGTAGTCTATAACAATAATACCATACCTCATAGCCCTGTAGCCTAGAACAATAATACCCTACCTCATAGCCCTGTAGCCTATATCACATCTTATTGATTAGGCTAATCACTATGAATCAACAACAATGTAAATACACCTAAAATAATCATTCTTTAAAGTTTAAATCAATATTGTATTAACTTGGCGGATGTTTAACCCCCTAAATCATCTCTCTCTTTATGATAATCTAACTTCTCAAAAATACTTTTCTACATGACATTCTAAAAGAACGCTGCAAACCTCTGAAAAAAATTGTTCCGACGATAACGTCCGTTACTTGCTCTACTTCCTCATACTAGTATTTCCTGTTTCAACTAGTGATGGGTCGTTCGATAACGATAACGGTTGTTTTTGAACGGATCTTTTTGGTGAACGTCGGTAACCGAATTGCACCGGTGAAAGAGCCGTTCATTTAGCTCCCTGGTTTCCATACAGCTACGAGGTGCTTTTTTAGCTCAAAACAACGATTACCTTCAGATAAATTACACAATAATTCTCTAAAGAGGGTGAATCCTTACTGCATAAACAATAACTAGTAAGTAGAGCGCGTCATTCTTTTCAAGGCTTTGTAGTGAGTAAAAAAAACAGGTGATCTAATAATTTAAATACTAGTTATCCACAAAAAGAAAAACGCCAACTTAATTTTTTGGCCAAAACTTTTGTATTATCTTAATGTTATGAATTTTAGTGACGTTGCCAATTCTTGTTCCCGAATTTATTTTGTTATTTGGTCCTCAAAACTTGAACTCGAGATTTGGAGAATACAGCGTTTCCCGCAACCATATGATTGGTCGGGTAAGATAACGCGTCATCACACTCCCTCATCTGATTGGTCGGGTAGGCGGACCTTCTGACTTTGTCCGACAGGACAAAATCGATTTGAACGGTCCTCTTTCTCGAGCGCTGACATCGTATTTTTCCGAGTTCCCTGTTGTTGTGAACGCGGCATAAACTTTTCACATTAGCCCTTCATTTAGTTTCAATACCCATTGCTACACGTCACTTTTACTTGGCCGAAATGACGAGAAGGACTTTTATTTTTCAAAGAAACTACTTTAGGTGATACACGTCTTTCTCCGGGAAGTGAATGAGCGCAAAGATAATAATCACTGTCATGTGCAGTCAATCGCCCATACCCTACCTCATAACCCTGTAGCCTATAATATAACATTGATACATATTGACTAGGCTGATCAATATGAATCAGCATCAATGTAAGGAAGCCTAAAATAATCATTATTGAAAGTTGAAATCAGTATTGTAATAACTTAACAATTCTGCGGATGTCTTACCCCCTAAATCACTTCTCTCTGCGATGGCCTAACTTCTACAAAACACTTTTCTACATAAAATTGTAAAATAACGCTACAAACCTTAGAAACATTTTTCTTCGACCGATATTGTGCATTTTTCCCCTTTACTTCCTTATAAATGTACTTCCTATTTCAACACAGTGGGCTGGTTCAACATGTATACGTTTATATTATATATTCATATTTGTGTCATGTAACGTTTTCATACAGATTGAGTGATGTTTTGCAGTATTCAGCCCATAGAATAGGAATATCTGGTTAAAATATATTTTAATTTTTTTTCAGGATTTGATTGAGTGATGTTTTGCAGTGCTACCAGCAGAGGGCAGTGTGACAACAACCAGGTTTGGCAGAAGGACGCTAGATGGTCATTTCTCTGTTGTGGTAACATGATAGGATGGGTAACCAATGATATACAATGGTTCTGCAGACCCCCCAAAATATTAATTATAATGTATAGCATATGAAGTTAAAAATAGACACATTCACACATAGAGACCAACACACATTTACATACACAGAGACCAACACACATTCACATAGACACACACATAAATACATTCAATTCCTTTTCCTTTCATTTATTGAAAATGTATTTGACAGGGATACTGCACATCAATCAACATTTCTGTAAATGAGACAGATTTAACCAGCTAGCTAGTTTAACTGTAGTCCCTGGGCAGGTAGATAAACATAGGTTGAAAAGCTCCTTATATGTCCTTCAGAGACTCACAAGTCATTGGTAAAGGAGTGACAGGTTACACAGCTCCTTATATGTCCTTCAGACACTCTCAAGTCATTGGTAAAGGAGTGACAGGTTACACAGCTCCTTATATGTCCTTCAGACACTCTCAAGTCATTGGTAAAGGGGTGACAGGTTACACAGCTCCTTATGTCTGTCAATGGTCAATGTGTTCCAGACGTGAGGCTCTCACTGAGAAAGCTGCTGATAGACTGAGGTGGTTGTGTTGATATTCAGTCTCTCTCATGAACCTCTAACAGGCCAACACTGTACAATATATTCATAAAATACATTTCTGTGGTTTTATGTTGAATGCCAAATTCTCAGAGCCAGTTTCACAGACACATTCCCAGTGATAATGCAAATACAGTAAGTACATTCCAATAACATCACAATACACGTTTACAATCCATATGTAACACATGTTTACAATCTCCTCCAATAGGGTGTTATTTCAGATGGTAATCCTAGACTCTCCTGTCCCCCTCATCTCCTCCAATAGGGTGTCATTTCAGATGGTAATCCTAGACTCTCCTCATCTCCTCCAATAGGGTGTCATTTCAGATGGTAATCCTAGACTCTCCTCATCTCCTCCAATAGGGTGTCATTTCAGATGGTAATCCTAGACTCTCCTCATCTCCTCCAATAGGGTGTTATTTCAGATGGTAATCCTAGACTCTCCTGTCCCCCGCATCTCCTCCAATAGGGTGTCATTTCAGATGGTAATCCTAGACTCTCCTCATCTCCTCCAATAGGATGTCATTTCAGATGGTAATCCTAGACTCTCCTCATCTCCTCCAATAGGATGTCATTTCAGATGGTAATCCTAGACTCTCCTCATCTCCTCCAATAGGATGTCATTTCAGATGGTAATCCTAGACTCTCCTCATCTCCTCCAATAGGATGTCATTTCAGATGGTAATCCTAGACTCTCCTCATCTCCTCCAATAGGATGTCATTTCAGATGGTAATCCGTTTTCTAATACTCATACTAACCACACTAACCGTACTATTTGTGACGTGATTTGAGTTTATAGTATGCTTATTGGTCATAGTATGATATAGTTTAACATGCCAAAAGTTCCCGGATGTCGTACTAAATTCGCCAACATATTAAATTTACACGCAGAGGGCACTACTTCCGTACTTTAGGGCCCATAATGCAATTCTTCAGGAAATGGGCGGGGCTACACATCGTTTTCAGATTTGAAGAAAATGGCGGAAAATATGTTGCTGAATCAGTCCAACGAGAGCGGAGACAAATTCATTACTTAACTAATTATGACAAATGTCAAGAAACTGTTGAGCAATGAAATAAAGCAATGCCTTTTCAAATAAGTTACCTTACACGTTATGTTGGCTGACAATTTGTTAGCTACGCTGTCCTTGTGAACCACATAGCATATCATTACAGCTGTATGTACCGGTATGTTAGCTACCTACCTAACGTTACAGTAGTTGGCTACTTATACATCAAACGTGTCAGTATATTAACTACAGGCTAACTAACTACTCAACGTTTATTGACTTGATTATTCCCGTCATTCTTAGCTAAATGGTATAGTCGTTGTGCTTTCGTAAATTCTGTCTCTACTCCGATTTCAGAGCATCTCGCCTGAGACCAGAGCGCAGAATAATGAATTTACGAGCCGCTCAACACCCGTTGAATATGGCCAGTGGCAGTAAACGTCGGGGGGAAAAAGCGTAATTAAATTGTTTCTAGCAGCACCCGAAAGCTCAAATCAACCCAACTCCTCGTCCAGAGAGTCCAGGACTCCAGATTTAATTTAATAACACACCCAAAGTCGAACAATGTCTAACTAGTAATTTGATACGCTAACTAGCTAGCAAGAGGTTGCATAGCAACAGCATCAACTTCCGGTAGAGAAGGCAAAGAGCTGGTTGGTTACAGTATACTAAAATGAACTAATAGTATGTAGTATATACTCATTAAGTATGTAGTATACAGTATACTAAAATGAACTAATAGTATGTAGATATACTCATTAAGTATGTAGTATACAGTATACTAAAATGAACTAATAGTATGTAGTATATACTCATTACGTACATAGTATACAGTATACTGAAATGAACTAATAGTATGTAGTATATACTCATTAAGTATGTAGTATACAGTATACTAAAATGAACTAATAGTATGTAGTATATACTCATTAAGTATGTAGTATACAGTATGTATACTACACTACTTTAGACCAGGGCCCTATTCCCTATATAGTGCACTACTTTTGACCAGGGGCCTATTCCCTATGTAGGGCACTACTTTTGACCAGAGCCCTATTCCCTATGTAGTGCACTACTTTAGACCAGGGCCCTATTCCCTATGTAGTGCACTACTTTAGACCAGGGCCCTATTCCCTATGTAGTGCACTACTTTAGACCAGGGCCCTATTCCCTATGTAGTGCACTACTTTAGACCAGAGCCCTATTCCCTATGTAGTGCACTACTTTAGACCAGAGCCCTATTCCCTATATAGTGCACTACTTTAGACCAGGGCCCTATTCCCTATATAGTGCACTACTTTAGACCAGAGCCCTATTCCCTATATAGTGCACTACTTTAGACCAGGGCCCTATTCCCTATGTAGTGCACTACTTTAGACCAGGGCCCTATTCCCTATATAGTGCACTACTTTAGACCAGGGCCCTATTCCCTATGTAGTGCACTACTTTTGACCAGGGCCCTATTCCCTATGTAGTGCACTACTTTAGACCAGGGCCCTATTCCCTATGTAGTGCACTACTTTAGACCAGGGCCCTATTCCCTATGTAGTGCACTACTTTAGACCAGGGCCCTATTCCCTATGTAGTGCACTACTTTTGACCAGAGCCCTATTCCCTATGTAGTGCACTACTTTAGACCAGGGCCCTATTCCCTATGTAGTGCACTACTTTAGACCAGAGCCCTATTCCCTATGTAGTGCACTACTTTAGACCAGGGCCCTATTCCCTATGTAGTGCACTACTTTAGACCAGGGCCCTATTCCCTATGTAGTGCACTACTTTAGACCAGAGCCCTATTCCCTATGTAGTGCACTACTTTAGACCAGGGCCCTATTCCCTATGTAGTGCACTACTTTAGACCAGGGCCCTATTCCCTATATAGTGCACTACTTTAGACCAGGGCCCAATTCCCTATGTAGTGCACTACTTTAGACCAGGGCCCTATTCCCTATGTAGTGCACTACTTTAGACCAGGGCCCAATTCCCTATGTAGTGCACTACTTTAGACCAGGGCCCTATTCCCTATGTAGTGCACTACTTTAGACCAGGGCCCTATTCCCTATGTAGTGCACTACTTTAGACCAGGGCCCTATTCCCTATGTAGTGCACTACTTTAGACCAGGGCCCTATTCCCTATGTAGTGCACTACTTTAGACCAGAGCCATATTCCCTATGTAGTGCACTACTTTAGACCAGGGCCCTATTCCCTATGTAGTGCACTACTTTAGACCAGAGCCCTATTCCCTATGTAGTGCACTACTTTAGACCAGGGCCCTATTCCCTATGTAGTGCACTACTTTAGACCAGGGCCCTATTCCCTATGTAGTGCACTACTTTAGACCAGGGCCCTATTCCCTATATAGTGCACTACTTTAGACCAGGGCCCTATTCCCTATGTAGTGCACTACTTTAGACCAGGGCTCTATTCCCTATGTAGTGCACTACTTTAGACCAGGGCCCTATTCCCTATGTAGTGCACTACTTTAGACCAGGGCCCTATTCCCTATGTAGTGCACTACTTTAGACCAGGGCCCATAGGGCTCTGTATAGGGAATAGGATGCCATTTGGTACAGCTTTGGCTGATCAGTAAAGGTCAAGGGTCATGCTCAGGGGGTTACCATGGAGATAGAGGAATATGTAGAATTAAAACGGGACGGCCAAGCCTACTCCTGGAATGATACTACTGGCCGTGCAGGCTTTTGCTCCGACCCTGCTCTAACACACCTGAATCTACTAATCAGTCGAATCAGAACCTTGACTGGCAGAATGAGGTGTGTTAGAGCAGGGCTGAAGCAAAAGCCTGCAGACCCAGTAGATTTCCTGTGTGTGTAGTTATGTTTCCATCTGTAATCTCAGTCCATGATTGGATCTTGGTCACCTCTTTTATATTCTTTGTATAGTATTTCTGAACAGGTGTGTTATGATCCTAGCAGACGTGTGTAGGAATGGTCACGTAACAGGTGTGTATGAATGATCACGTAACAGGTGTGTATGTAACAGGTGTGTATGAATGATCACGTAACAGGTGTGTATGTAACAGGTGTGTATGAATGCTCATGTAACAGGTGTGTATGTAACAGGTGTGTATGAATGCTCATGTAACAGGTGTGTATGTAACAGGTGTGTATGTAACAGGTGTGTATGAATGCTCACGTAACAGGTGTGTATGAATGATCATGTAACAGGTGTGTATGAATGATCACGTAACAGGTGTGTATGAATGATCACGTAACAGGTGTGTATGTAACAGGTGTATATGTAACAGGTGTGTGTACAGTAAACTACCCAGAAACAGAATACATTCTCTTTATCATGTTAAAACTCCAACAAGAGCACTATGGAACCATTTTAGGAACCAAAAACTAATTTTATTTGGAATGCTAAGCCAGACAAATTTAAACGTGCCTATTTATATAATGAATATATATAATGAGCTGGTCCCAGCTCTCTTCAGGTCATTGACCAGGTCCTGCCGTGTAGTTCTGGGCTGATCCCTCACCTTCCTCATGATCATTGATGCCCCACGAGGTGAGATCTTGCATGGATCCCCAGACCGAGGTTGATTGACCGTCATCTTGAACTTCTTCCATTTTCTAATAATTGCGCCAACAGTTGTTGCCTTCTCACCAAGCTACTTGCCTATTGTCCTGTAGCCCATCCCAGCCTTGTGCAGGTCTACAATTTTATCCCTGATGTCCTTACACAGCTCTCTGGTCTTGGCCATTGTGGAGAGGTTGGAGTCTGTTTGATTGAGTGTGTGGACAGGTGTCTTTTATACAGGTAACGAGTTCAAACAGGTACAGTTAATACAGGTAATGAGTGGAGAACAGGAGGGCTTCTTAAAGAAAAACTAACAGGTCTGTGAGAGCTGGAATTCTTACTGGTTGGTAGGTGATCAAACACTTATGTCATGCAATAAAATGCAAATTAATTACTTAAAAATCATACAATGTGATTTTCTGGATTTTTGTTTTAGATTCTGTCTCTCACAGTTGAAGTGTACCTATGATAAACAATTACAGACCTCTACATGCTTTGTAAGTAGAAAAACCTGCAAAATCGGCAGTGTATCAAATACTTGTTCTCCCCACTGTATATGGCACATGGAAATGTGTGTGTGTATGGATATATGTATATGTTTGGATATATGTATATGTAGCAAAAAATCTGAAATAAAACCAACATATTTGTCCTCCGAAGAGGGGGAGAGGTAAAAAAAAACTATAAACTTTTTTGTTTGTTGCTTTTTTGACAAAGATTTACATCCCAGTCAGATCAGGGGTGTATTCATTAGTCATCTACCGTAGCACAACGTTTTGCAACAAAACAATAGTTTATTTTGGACAAATTCAGGTAGGTCTCTACCCTGTTTTAAGGAGGAAAGCATTCAGTGTAATCCTAAATGTTGAATAGGAGTCCTGATCTAGGATCAGGTCTGTTTCCTAGTGAATACACCCCATGGTGTTGAATAGGAGTGTTGATCTAGGATCAGGTCTGTATCCTAGTGAATACACCCCATCGTGTTGAATAGGAGGGTTGATCTAGGATCAGGTCTGTTTCCTAGTGAATACACCCCATGGTGTTGAATAGGAGTGTTGATCTAGGATCAGGTCTGTTTCCTAGTGAATACACCCCATGGTGTTGAATAGGAGTGTTGATCTAGGATCAGGTCTGTTTCCTAGTGAATACACCCCATGGTGTTGAATAGGAGTCCTGATCTAGGATCAGGTCTGTTTCCTAGTGAATACACCCCATGGTGTTGAATAGGAGTGTTGATCTAGGATCAGGTCTGTTTCCTAGTGAATACACCCCATGGTGTTGAATAGGAGGGTTGATCTAGGATCAGGTCTGTTTCCTAGTGAATACACCCCATGGTGTTGAATAGGAGTGTTGATCTAGGATCAGGTCTGTTTCCTAGTGAATACACCCCATGGTGTTGAATAGGAGTGTTGATCTAGGATCAGGTCTGTTTCCTAGTGAATACACCCCATGGTGTTGAATAGGAGTGTTGATCTAGGATCAGGTCTGTTTCCTAGTGAATACACCCCATGGTGTTGAATGGGAGGGTTGATCTAGGATCAGGTCTGTTTCCTAGTGAATACACCCCATGGTGTTGAATAGGAGTGTTGATCTAGGATCAGGTCTGTTTCCTAGTGAATACACCCCATGGTGTTGAATAGGAGGGTTGATCTAGGATCAGGTCTGTTTCCTAGTGAATACACCCCATGGTACTAAATAGGAGTGTTGATCTAGGATCATATCTGTTTCCTAGTGAATACACCCCATGGTGTTGAATAGGAGTGTTGATCTAGGATCAGGTCTGTTTCCTAGTGAATACACCCCATGGTGTTGAATAGGAGTCCTGATCTAGGATCAGGTCTCCCCGGTCCAAATGATTCCAATTATTATTCTTATATTCAATGTTTTTACAAAACACTGTGTCTCCATAACATTTGTACAGTTATTTATGTATTTTGTACCCCAACACTGTTACTATCATTCTACCATTAGGTTGGTACCCCAACACTGTTACTATCCATTCTACCATTAGGTTGGTACCCCAACACTGTTACTATCCATTCTACCATTAGGATGGTACCCCAACACTGTTACTATCCATTCTACCATTAGGATGGTACCCCAACACTGTTACTATCCATTCTACCATTAGGATGGTACCCCAACACTGTTACTATCCATTCTACCATTAGGATGGTACCCCAACACTGTTACTATCCATTCTACCATTAGGATGGTACCCCAACACTGTTACTATCCATTCTAGCATTAGGTTGGTACCCCAACACTGTTACTATCCATTCTACCATTAGGATGGTACCCCAATACTGTTACTATCCATTCTACCATTAGGATGGTACCCCAACACTGTTACTATCCATTCTAGCATTAGGTTGGGACCCCAACACTGTTACTATCCATTCTACCATTAGGTTGGTACCCCAACACTGTTGATCTGAAGCAGTGAACAAAGACGGGGGTCCAGCTCCCCAAGAAGGTTCATCATCCTGGAACATGACTCAGTTCCTTTTCTCAACACCATGTCGATGATGTCACGTGCCATCTCTGCCCTCTCAGCTATCACCTCCACTGACTCCATTTCCTCCTGGTTGATGACTGTGTGTTGCAGGAGTCCGTCCAGCAGTTCATTCAGGACAGGTCTTGACACTCGTTTCACAAACTCTGTCCGTACAGAACGCAGCTGCTGCTCTCCAGAACCAGTCAGACTGCTCTCAGCCGGACCTCCTGCCCCCAACACAGCACCTGAGAGAGTCAGGTTACAAAATAACTACATTTGTACATTTACATTTCAGTCATTTAGAAGCAGAATCTGAAAATAAAAGTATTGAGAAAACATTCTCTTTTACAATACCGACCTGAACATATCACATATTCACATTTAGGGACGGTTTCACAGACATAGAAAAACAGTCTGGGTCATTCAGAACCAGGCTAATCTACATCAAGTCCTGGAGGAGATGTCATTGGGGCATTCAGAACCAGGCTAATCTACATCAAGTCCTGGAGGAGATGTCATTGTTCTTGAAGACAGTCTTTTATAATCAGGACTAGTCCAGGTCCTACAGTAAACCATGTTGACTGTCCTAGTCCAGGTCCTACAGTAAACCATGTTGACTGTCCTAGTCCAGGTCCTACAGTAAACCATGTTGACTGTCCTAGTCCAGGTCCTACAGTAAACCATGTTGACTGTCCTAGTCCAGGTCCTACAGTAAACCATGTTGACTGTCCTAGTCCAGGTCCTACAGTAAACCATGTTGACTGTCCTAGTCCGGGTCCTACAGTAAACCATGTTGACTGTCCTAGTCCAGGTCCTACAGTAAACCATGTTGACTGTCCTAGTCCAGGTCCTACAGTAAACCATGTTGACTGTCCTAGTCCAGGTCCTACAGTAAACCATGTTGACTGTCCTAGTCCGGGTCCTACAGGAAACCATGTTGACTGTCCTAGTCCAGGTCCTACAGTAAACCATGTTGACTGTCCTAGTCCAGGTCCTACAGTAAACCATGTTGACTGTCCTAGTCCAGGTCCTACAGTAAACCATGTTAACTGTCCTAGTCCAGGTCCTACAGTAAACCATGTTGACTGTCCTAGTCCAGGTCCTACAGTAAACCATGTTGACTGTCCTAGTCCGGGTCCTACAGTAAACCATGTTGACTGTCCTAGTCCAGGTCCTACAGTAAACCATGTTGACTGGACTAGTCTGGGTCCTACAGTAAACCATGTTGACTGTCCTAGTCCGGGTCCTACAGTAAACCATGTTGACTGTCCTAGTCCGGGTCCGACAGTAAACCATGTTGACTGTCCTAGTCCAGGTCCTACAGTAAACCATGTTGACTGGACTAGTCCAGGTCCTACAGTAAACCATGTTGACTGTCCTAGTCCGGGTCCTACAGTAAACCATGTTGACTGTCCTAGTCCAGGTCCGACAGTAAACCATGTTGACTGTCCTAGTCCAGGTCCTACAGTAAACCATGTTGACTGTCCTAGTCCAGGTCCTACAGTAAACCATGTTGACTGTACTAGTCCAGGTCCTACAGTAAACCATGTTGACTGTCCTAGTCCGGGTCCTACAGTAAACCATGTTGACTGTCCTAGTCCAGGTCCTACAGTAAACCATGTTGACTGTCCTAGTCCGGGTCCTACAGTAAACCATGTTGACTGTCCTAGTCCGGGTCCTACAGTAAACCATGTTGACTGTCCTAGTCCGGGTCCTACAGTAAACCATGTTGACTGTCCTAGTCCAGGTCCTACAGTAAACCATGTTGACTGTCCTAGTCCAGGTCCTACAGTAAACCATGTTGACTGTCCTAGTCCAGGTCCTACAGTAAACCATGTTGACTGTCCTAGTCCAGGTCCTACAGTAAACCATGTTGACTGTCCTAGTCCAGGTCCTACAGTAAACCATGTTGACTGTCCTAGTCCAGGTCCTACAGTAAACCATGTTGACTGTCCTAGTCCAGGTCCTACAGTAAACCATGTTGACTGGACTAGTCCAGGTCCTACAGTAAACCATGTTGACTGTCCTAGTCCAGGTCCTACAGTAAACCATGTTGACTGTCCTAGTCCAGGTCCTACAGTAAACCATGTTGACTGTCCTAGTCCAGGTCCTACAGTAAACCATGTTGACTGGCCCTCAAGTCATTGGTTTGTACATTGCATTCGGAAAGTATGACTTTTTCCACATTTTGTTACGTTCTACAATTCCTCATCAATCTACACACAACATCCCATAATGACAAAGCAAAAAAACAGTATTTTTGCTAATTTTTACAAATGTATTAAAGATAAAAAACAGAAATACCTTATTTACATAAGTATGCATTGATACTCGAAATCGCGCTCAGGTGCATCCTGTTTCCATTGATCATCCTTGAGATGTTTCTACAACTTAATTGGAGTGAGACTGTGGTAAATTCAATTAATTGGTAGGCACACACCTTTCTATATAAAGTCCCACAGTTGACAGTGCATGTCAGAGTAAAAACCAAGCCATGAGGTCGAAGGAATTGTCCGTAGACCTCTGAGACACGAAAATCTCGAGGCCCAGATCAGGGGAAGGATACCAAAAAAATTCTGCAGCATTGAAGATCCCCAAGAACACAGTGGCAGCCATCATTCTTAAATGGAAGAAGTATGGAACCACCAAGACTCTTCCTAGAGCTGGCCGCCCAGCCAAACTGACCAATCTGGACAGAAGGGCCTTGGTCAGGGAGGTGATCAAGAACCCGATGGTCACTCTGACAGAGCTCCAGAGTTCCTCTGTGGAGATGGGAGAACCTTCCATAAGGACAACCATGTTTGCAGCACTCCACCAATCAGGCCTTTATGGCCGAGTGACCAGACGGAAGCCACTCCTCAGTAAAAGGCATATGACAGCCCGCTTGGAGTTTGACAAAAGGCATGTAAAGACTCTCAGACCATGAGAAACAAGAATCTCCGGTATGAGGAAACAAAGATTGAACTCTTTGGCCTGAATTCCAAGGCTCATGTCTGGAAGAAACCTGTCACCATCTCTACAGTGAAGCATGGTGGTGGCAGCATCATGCTGTGGTGATGTTTTTTCAGCGGCAGAGACTGGGAAACTAGTCAGGATCGAGGCTAAGATGAATGGAGAAAAGTACAGAGATCCTTGATGAAAACCTGCTCCAGAGCGCTCAGACTGAGGCGAAGTTCCACCTTCCAACAGGACAACGATCCTAAGCACACAGTCAAGAAAACACAGGAGTGGCTTCGGGACAAGTCTCTGAATGTCCATGAGAGGCCCAACCAGAGTCCGGACTTGAACCCGATCTAACATCTCTGGAGAGACCTGAAAATAGCTGTGCAGTGACGCTCCCCATCCAACCTGACAGAGCTTGAGAGGATCTGCAGAGAAGAATGGGAGAAATTCCCCAAATACAGGTGTGCAAAGCTTGTAGCGTCATACCCAAGAAGATTCTAGGCTGTAATTTCTGCCAAAGGTGCTTCATCAAAGTACTGAGTAAAGGGTCTGAATACTTATGTAAATGTGATCGTTTTTTATTTTTAATACATTTGCAAAAATGTCTAAACCTGTTTTTGTTTTGTCATTATGGGGTATTGTGATGTCATTATGGGGTATTGTGACGTCATTATGGGGTATTGTGATGTCATTATGGGGTATTGTGTGTAGATTGATGAGGGGAAAAAATACAATTGCAAATTACAATTTTAGAACAAGGCTGTAACGTAACAAAATGTGGAAATAATCAAGGGGTCTGAATACTTTCAGAATGCATTGTAACTTTCATGTTTACTTACTTTTTGAATGGGTGTCAGTGACGTATTCTGTCACACCCTGATCTGTTTCACCTGTCTTTGTGATTGTCTCCACCCCCTCCAGGTATCGCCCATCTCCCCATTACCCCCTGTGTACTTATTCCTGTGTTCTCTGTTTGTCTGTTGACAGTTTGTCTTGTTTGTTCGAGTCAACCAGTGTTGTGTCTCAGCTCCTGTTTTTTCCCCAGTCTCTCTTTTCCTGTCTTCCCGGTTTTGACCCTTGCCTTTCCTGACTCTGAGCCCGCCTGCCTGACCACTCTGCCTGTCCCTGACCCTGCCTGACGATCGGTACCTTTTGCACCCTCTCTGGATTACTGACCTCTGCCTTGACCTGTCTTTGCCTGCCCATGCTGTTACAATAAACAGTGTTACTTGGACAGTCTGCATCTGGGTCTTACCTTGGTTCTGATAGTATTCATCTGAAAGATAAACAACATGAGGTTATATCACTCTAAATAGCATCTGGTACAAAAGTACAAAGTGATGATTGACATATGCTCCTACCTCGTGATACTATTTCTGTCCATACTGTCCTCTCATCATCACTGAATAACTCCATCTCAATGTCAATCCCTGTCATTTTCACAAGCGCCCTGAAAAAGCTTGGTGTTTTGTGTCTATGTATGAGATGAATCTTCTGGAGAGAGAGATTGTTTTGGCAATGTAAACATATGTTTCTCATGCCAATAAATCCATTTGAATTGAATTGAGAGTGAGTGAGAGAGACAGAGAGGAAGAGAGAGACAGAGAGAGCAATGCATAGAACTGTAACTGAAATGTCAGATTCATGTTCTTATTCTACTGAAACTGTACCTGTGGATTGATGGCGGTAGAACAGGGAATGTTCAGTCTGAAGGAACTATTCAGTTTGAAGGACTGCTCTGGTCCTGAGATGAGAATATTTGTAGACCCTTGAGAATTTTCCTGTTGTTCCACAGCCTGTGAAACGAGGCATGAAATACCCAGCCAGTCAATGTATAGTCTTATTCAAACATTATTCAGAAAACTAGCAACACACGTATCTTCATTTAATGAGTGTCAACATAAACTGCACCACTGGTTAGCTAAGGTCATCTCTATAATAATGGTCCCTCACCTGTATTTGGCCGGGGTTCCAGGGGAACAGGTATAGGCGAGAAATTAATGTTTCCCTTTTCACTGTCAGATAGAGCATCAGCTCACAGTGGACATCTACGTTATTTTTTCTTTCTTTTTTACTTCTCTGTTTTATTTTTATTTCAGAACGTAAGCTCAGTGTAACAGAGATAGGTGAGAACTTGGGATGGAGAATCTTAGCATGGAATCTGGTGACCTCATGCACTTCCTCTAAAGACACTCTATGTTCCTCTACATGAATAATCTTCATCTCATTCCTCAGGGAAGGGTTGGTCCCTGAACAACACAATAAAAAGGAGACAGAAAGACAAATATTGTATTATTCATCCAACTAAAACACAAAGAATATGCAGTACCAGATCAATAGTTCATTCATTCAGGAAGTGAAACTCAGTTACATGGAAATGTCTTTCTGAATACTATTTCTATATGGTTTTACCTAAACAGACAAAGTGTGGCAGATGAACTTCCGCAAGTTCACCTAACTCCATAGTGATGTCCAGCAATGGACCACCTTGTGTGTACTGCATGTCTTTCAGAAGTTGACTGTAGGGTTCCCAGTTCCTGAAGTGATACTTCAGGATGACATCTCTCTCACACAGCCAGCGGAGCCCAGACACTGTGCACTCATAACTCCCTGTGGGTGTCCTGTGCCTGAGGGCAACAACAAGATATGGGAGAGAGGTTCATTGGTCAAATGGAGAGGTTGGATTAGAAGACTATTCCCAAAGGTAATGGGGAAATACACTAGCAGGTGGAATGAAATGTTAAAAGTAGTTATTTTACCTGAACATTGTCACTCCCTGGACAGTGGAAGTCAAGGGTTCAATCTGAAGCCAGTGTGTGGAGTCCTGAACAAGGACAAGCATGTCAGTAATACATATGGGGCCAGTTTTTTTTTTTTTATATATATATGGGTGGATCAGCTTAATATGCCGGAAAGATTGTTGCCTCCATCAATGTAATCTGCATCATTTCCAATCCCCCATATATTTTTTTGGGTAAATATATATATACATATGCATACATATACACATGTATACATACACATACCTATATAGACATACTTTTTTAAGAATATACCTTTATTATTCCCCGCAAACCCTACCACCGATCCCCCAATTGGAGTAAACTGATAAACACTTCGGCTTTTACCTTCAGTTTATACATCTTATACACAGTTTACAGACACAGACATACTTTACAATAGTTATATTTTTGTTTGTTTTTAGTCCTTCCTCTATTTCTGATGTCCATCCAGTTTGATTTCTATTTGCCATATATTTTTCAACTGTGCTGTGATGTTTCCTGGACCTGTGACCAATAACGAGCTACATATGGACAATACCAAAAAAAATGATCTAATGACTGCCTCCTCACAGCAAAATCTGCAGAGCTGGGAAGATTGTAAAATTCCCGTGCTGTTTTGCGTATCAATTCATAAACCATGTGCCATGGAATGGGTACATCGAAAATCTCTTCCCAACTATTTTGCAATTTATACGACACAGCTGTCAGTTTTTTCGTCCTTAAATGAAATTGGTATATGTTTTTATTTATCACACTTTTCTTTAACCATTTATGTTCTTTAATACAGGGCCGACATATATGTTCCTTACTTTTTCCCCTTCTACTTGCCTCTTCCATTTTTGTGGTAATGCTGCAATTAGCTGGTTGTAATTTTGGGTAGAACAGACATTTCCATATGTCTGCGTTAGCTGCATGTGTAACATAACTCCACCAGTCCTATTCATGATATCATTCACTAAAATTATACATTTTAAAAACATTTCTTCGAAAAATATGTTTGTTTTTTAATCAATTAGTATATTTGAGTTTAACCACAATATTTGTTGTATTATTTGTTCTGTCTTTTCAGGTGGATTAAACTGAAATTGCAACCAACTTTCTAAGGCTTGTTTAAAAATAACGATATTTTGGAGATTATTTCCTTTTTAAACAACCGAAAGTGAGCAGGTCTAATCTGAATAAAGGGAAAAAGGCTATTCTTGAACATAGGATGAGACGATCCTACCAATTTACGACAGAACCATTTTGGATTTAAATATAACTTTTGTATGACTGATGCCTTTAGTGAGAGGTCTAATGCTTTAATATTTAATAATTTCTGCCCTCCGAATTCATATTCGTTATATAAATAGGCCCTTTTAATTTTGTCTGGCTTGCCATTCCAAATAAAATTGAATCTTTTTTGTTCATATAATTAAAAAAGCAAGTCACTAGGTGTAGGCAAAGCCATAAGCAAATAGGTAAACTGTGATATGACTTTTCACAAATAGACAGGTATTTTCCTTTCCATGGTAGCAAGATCTTATCTATTTTTGCTAACTTTATATTAAAATGTATTGGAGTGAGGTCATTTCTGTCTTTGGGGATATGTATACCGAGTATGTCCACATCCCCGTCAGACCATTTTATTTGTAAACTACACAGTAATGTAAACATTGTATTTTTTAGTGATCCAATACGTAATATAGTACATTTATGATAATTAGGTTTTAATCCAGAGAGGTTAGAAAAAGTATCTAGATCCTCTAAGAGGCCGTGGAAAGATTCTGATTGTGGTTTTAAAAGAAAACATGAATCATCAGCGTACAATGACACCTTAGTTTTTAAGCCACGGATTTCTAATCCCTTAATATTATTGTTTGATCTAATTTTAACAGCTAACATTTCGATGGCCATAATAAATAGATATGCCGATAGTGGACAACCTTGTTTTACTCCTCTAGATAGTTTAAAACTTTCTGAGATGTAGCCATTATTTACTGTTTTATAACTAGGGTTACTATACATAACTTTAACCCATTTTATAAGAGATTCCCCAAAATTGAAATATTCTAGGCATTTATATATAAACTCAAGTTGTACTTTATCAAAAGCATTCTTTAAGGTCCAGGACTAGACTTAATCTGTGTCTGGGAAACTGGCCCATTAACCAAAGTAACTAATCTAATGTATTTATTCAATGTTACATGGAATGCTGGTGATTTATCAATTAAACTGTCTAATGACAAAATATGACAACAGCTAAAATCCTGCATGCCTCCAAGCAGAACACAGGACTGTCTATATCCCAGTATGAATGGTTGGTCAGTACACACCTGGCTTTGAGACTGTGTTAATATTACTAAAGCAGAACACAGGACTGTCTATATCTCAGTATGAATGGTTGGTCAGTACACACCTGGCTTTGAGACTGTGACTCCTGCAGGTATGTATAAGTAAGAATTGACATTATGACTTACCTCAACGTGGTCACAAGTCTTACAGCTCTGAGGAATCCCTGAAGTCAAAAGTAGTTGTTTAAAATTGACAATGTAATAATGAATGAATAATTATTAAATACACTTGTAATAAAAATGAAAATAAGTGAGCAACAGTCTCAGAATGTACACTCATTAGCATACCATAATCTGACATTAGTGTTATATTAATTCATGTTTGTGGAAGCAGGAAACATCGTTCTGGTCCATGTTTTGTAGATGTTGGGGGCCTGATTTCTGGTAGATCCTAGGATGAGAGCTTAAAGGTAGAGTCAGCTAAATTATGTTGTACGAGCAGCACCACAGATATTGTGATGAGCAAGATGCCTGACTTCTCTCTCACACAGTCACACACAGTATCTGCCCATGTGCAAGGGTTCTCTTCACTCTCTTACAGAGTGTTAGTCACGGGACCAAAACAGCAGAGAAGTTTAGCCTTGCTCTCCAACACTCTTAGTTGTTGTAGAAATTGGCCCACAATGCCGTTTACTTTGTGCATCAACGTCATATCGCTGACTCAACCTTTAAGTTTGTTTAGACAAAATAGATCATGATTGTGTTCCTTGCCTGGGACTCAAGTACAATGAACGCTTTAAAAACATTGAGTTAAAAATTATTATCAGTTAACACTCACATTTCTCAGGTCCAGGCTTGATCCAACACTCTCCACCATGGTCTCTGGTGTTCTCAGGTCCAGGCTTGATCCAACACTCTCCACCATGGTCTCTGGTGTCCTCAGGTCCAGGCTTGATCCAACACTCTCCACCATGGTCTCTGGTGTCCTCAGGTCCAGGCTTGATCCAACACTCTCCACCATGGTCTCTGGTGTTCTCAGGTCCAGGCTTGATCCAACACTCTCCACCATGGTCTCTGGTGTTCTCAGGTCCAGGCTTGATCCAACACTGTCCACCATGGTCTCTGGTGTCCTCAGGTCCAGGCTTGATCCAACACTCTCCACCATGGTCTCCGATGTCCTCAGGTCCAGGCTTGATCCAACACTCTCCACCATGGTCTCTGGTGTCCTCAGGTCCAGGCTTGATCCAACTCTCTCCACCATGGTCTCTGGTGTCCTCAGGTCCAGGCTTGATCCAACTCTCTCCACCATGGTCTCTGGTGTTGGTAAAGCAGAAGGATAGACTGTGAATAAACTAAATACAACTTATAAAGGCTTTATATAGCATACAGTCTTCATAAGCAGTACAAAGGGTGTATAAAGGGTGACAGAACAGCTCCCTGTGTAGGGTGCATTGCCTAAATGTGACTTAAAACTTCTTTGGGATAGGGGGCGCTATTTTCACTTTGGGAAAAAATCGTGCCCAATTTAAACGGCCTCGTACTCTATTCTAGATCGTACAATATGCATATTATTATTACTATTGGATAGAAAACACTCTCAAGTTTCTAAAACCGTTTGAATTATATCTGTGAGTAAAACAGAACTCATTTTGCAGCAAACTCCCCGCCAGGAAGTGAAAAATCTGAAATCGAGGCTCTGTTCCAGGGCCTTCCTATTCATTTGCTTGAAATCTATGGATATACATGCACTTCATACGCCTTCCACTAGATGTCAACAGACAGTGGAAGGTGGAATGGGGTGTCTAGCTTGATCTGAGGTCGAACAAGAGCTCTTGGAATGACTTGACCCCAAATATCCTTTGTCCAGCAAGGCGCGGTAAGGAACCCTGGATTGCCTTCTGAAAAGCTTTTGTTATAGACGGCTAATATCTCCGGCTTTGATTTTATTTGATTCATATGATAATATCATCGTAAAGTATGTTTTTTCAATATAGTTTTATCAGATTATTGAACGTTTATCGGGAGTTTTGGCGTTTTCCGTTCTCTGCGTTTGGTGAAGATGGACAACTTCGCGCCACTTGGCTAGCTTTGGTTGATAATTCGACAGGAGAAGAGGACATTCTAAAACCAAACAACGATTTATTCTGGACAAAGGACAACTTGTACAACATTCTGATGGAAGCTCAGCAAAAGTAGGAACCATTTATGATGTTATTTCGTATTTCTGTGGAAAATGTTTAGTACTATTTTCCGCCCTCATTGCAGGCGCTGTCTCGCTATAACGTAAGCTGTATGTCGTACTAAAGTTATTTTTAGAATTCTAACAAGGCGATTGCATTAAGAACAAGTGTATCTTTCATTTGCTGTACAACATGTATTTTTTAGTAAAGTTTATGATGAGTTCTTTGATTAGATTAGGTGAGTGTCAGAAATGTATCCGGATAATTTTGTGCAGTTTGGCTACGTATTCACATTGTAAAACCACGATTTGTACCGCTAAATATGCACATTTTCGAACAAAACATAAATGTATTGTGTAACATGATGTTATAGGACTGTCATCTGATGAAGTTTGTCAAGGTTAGTGAATAAATTTATATCTTTTGCTGTTTTTTTGCGATCGCTACCTTTGCGGTGAATGAATGCGATTGTGTGGTTGGCTATTGTGGTACGCTAATATAATGCTATATTGTGTTTTCGCTGTAAAACACTAAACAAATCTGAAATATTGGCTGGATTCACAAGATGTTTATCTTTCATTTGCTGTACACCATGTATTTTTCATAAATGTTTTATGATGAGTATTTAGGTATTTCACGTTGCTCTCTGTAGTTATTCTTGCTGCTTCGGTGCTATTTGTGATTGTAGCTGCAATGTAAAACTATGATTTATACCTGTAATATGCACATTTTTCGAACAAAACATAGATTTATTGTATAACATGTTACAAGACTGTCATCTGATGAAGTTGTTTCTTGGTTAGTGACTAATTCTATCTCTATTTGGGGGTTTTGTGCAAGCTACCTGTGCTGTGAAAGAAATGTCTGTGCTTTTTTGTATTTGGTGGTGAGCTACCATAAATATACGTGGTGTTTTCGCTGTAAAACATTTAAAAAATCGGACATGTTGGCTGGATTCACAAGATGTTTATCTTTCATTTGCTGTGTTGGACTTGTTAATGTGTGAAAGTTAAATATTTCTAAAAAATATTTTTGAATTTCGCGCGCTGCCTTTTCAGTGGAATGTGGGGTTCCGCTAGCGGAACCCCAGTCCTAGACAGGATAACCCACTATGTCAACTTCAAAATGTGGCCCTGTGTAGCTCAGTTGGTAGAGTATGGTGCTTGCAATGTTAGGGTTGTGGGTTCGATTCCCACGGAGGACCATCAGGGGGGAAAAAAGAAACGTACGAAAAATGTATGCACTCACTACTGTAAATCCCTCTGGATTAAAACACACCACTACTACTAATCTAACTGTCTGTAGGTCCAACAGGACACATTAAAACACACCACTACTACTAATCTAACTGTCTGTAGGTCCAACAGAACACATTAAAACACACCACTAATCTAACTGTCTGTAGGTCCAACAGAACACATTAAAACACACTACTACAAATCTAACTGTCTGTAGGTCCAACAGAACACATTAAAACACACCACTACTACTAATCTAATTGTTTGAATGGTTCCAGAGGAAAACAAATGATAAAACATTGCTATGACTCACCTCTGAATGTGTTGGTCATCTATCTCACACAGAGTCACTGAGGAGGAGAAAACCGCAAACCCAGGATAGAGGGGTTCAGTGAATGTGGTGTGTTCTGTGTAAAGGTGTGTCAGTGTACCAGAGGAGGACACACTATATAAGGACAAAGTACCAGCTGGCCAGTCCAGAAATACTCCAACTCTGTTAGAAACATGACCATTGATGTATCTTCTGCTGACTCCATTATGGTAAAAGTGATAACCACTGTTATAGCCTACAAAACTCCAGGACTCCTGATTGTTTCCAATCACACTAAAGTCATTCCTCTTCATTCTTTTGTACGCCACACCTATGAAAACCTTGTCACCATCCCACTTCAGCTCCCAGTAATAACGATATCCAGATAAGCCTTCTCTGCAGAGAACTTGGGGATGATAGTCAAATCTGTCTGGATGGTCTTCATAATGCTGCTTCTCTTCCACCCATGTCATCTTCCTGTTCCCCTCAGACAGTATCAGGAATGGGTTTGCTGTATTTGGGTCCAGGGTGAGATGACAGGCATCTGTAGACAAAAGGAGTTTAATCAAACCACATCTTCATATAAAATGTTGTTATGTAGGTACAGAACAAGTATTGCTTAGTTACTATGTTACTATAGTTCTGAATATGCAGTTAATTAGGATTGAAGAGACTTACATTTCCTCAGCCCTGATTTCAGCCTGCACTCTCCACCATGATCCACACTGTAAGAGAAACAGGTTATTGACTGACAAAGACCTAATAAAGCAGTCAACATTTAAACCATATTGTTGTGTTCTGGTGCACTATCCAAGTTCATTACTAGAGATATACAGGTATTCTATCCTACCTACTGCATACAGAACAGAGTACAATTCATTTACTAGAGACATACAGGTATTCTATCCTACCTACTGCATACAGAACAGAGTACAATTCATTACTAGAGACATACAGGTATTCTATCCTACCTACTGCATACAGAACGGAGTACAATTCATTACTAGAGACATACAGGTATTCTATCCTACCTACTGCATACAGAACGGAGTACAATTCCAACAGGATATCAGAGATGCAGAAAAAGAGTATTCATGTGGTGATGATGTATCATCATGTCCTCATGTTACTGACCCTACTACACTACATATGACACAACCGCTGCTCACACTATTAGGACATCTATTCTGACTTACTTCAGCTTCATCAGTTTATATGTGGGATCCACCAGTGCAGCTGAAAGCAGTCCCCCTGCAGAGTCTCCTGGGTGATTGTAGCTTAGGTCCAGCTCTTTCAGGTGGGAGGGGTTTGACCTCAGAGCTGAAGACAGAGCAGCACAGCCCTCCTCTGTGACCAGACAGCCAGACAGCCTACAGAGAGACACAACAGCTGTCTAGGTTGGTGTACTGGTGTCAATCATCTTGTAGGACACCAATCCATTTGTCCATGACACAAACATTGTGATGAAACATCAGATTTTCAGAGTATTTATTTTACTAAGCTCAGTACAGCTTCTACCCCCAAGACATAAGTTGATGACTGCTGAACAATTCATCAAATGTCCATCTGGACTATTTACAGTCTGGATCCTCCAGTCCAGCAGACAGCAGTGTAACTCAGCTCAGTACCGACCTGACTGAAACAGCTGTACTTACCCCAGTGTGTGTAGTTTACAGTCTGGATCCTCCAGTCCAGCAGACAGCAGTGTAACTCAGCTCAGTACTGACCTGACTGAAACAGCTGTACTTACCCCAGTGTGTGTAGTTTACAGTCTGGATCCTCCAGTCCAGCAGACAGCAGTGTAACTCAGCTCAGTACCGACCTGACTGAAACAGCTGTACTTACCCCAGTGTGTGTAGTTTACAGTCTGGATCCTCCAGTCCAGCAGACAGCAGTGTAACTCAGCTCAGTACCGACCTGACTGAAACAGCTGTACTTACCCCAGTGTGTGTAGTTTACAGTCTGGATCCTCCAGTCCAGCAGACAGCAGTGTAACTCCTGAGTCCTGCAGGTCATTGTCTCTCAGCTCCAGTTGTTTCAGTTGTGAGTTGGGTGAACTCAGGACTGAGGCCAGATCTGAACAGCAACCCTCTGTCAGACCACACTGACCTAGACTAGAGGGCAGAGGAGAACATGATTAACACATTTTCATACAGTTCTTGTTGTGTCAACATTTTATTTTATTGTTATTATTAAATGTTCATGTAATTGCCCTTCATATTATGACCTAGGTTGGGGTTGTTTTGGATGAGGGGTGGGAGGAGGGGTTGTTTGGGATGAGGGGCGGGATGAGGGGTTGTTTGGGATGAGGGGTGGGAGGAGGGGTTGTTTGGGATGAGGGGCGGGAGGAGGGGTTGTTTGGGATGAGGGGTGGGAGGAGGGGTTGTTTGGGATGAGGGGTGGGAAGAGGGGTTGTTTGGGATGAGTGGTGGGAGGAGGGTTTTTTTGGGATGAGGGGAGGGACAAGGGGTTGTTTGGGATGAGGGGTGGGAGGAGGGGTTGTTTGGGATGAGGGGCGGGACGAGGGGTTGATTGGGATGAGGGTGGGAGGAGGGCTTGTTTGGGATGAGGGTGGGAGGAGGGCTTGTTTGGGATGAGGGGCGGGAGGAAGGCTTGTTTGGGATGAGGGGCGGGAGGAGGGGTTGTTTGGGATGAGGGTGGGAGGAGGGTGGGAGGAGGGCTTGTTTGGGATGAGGGTGGGAGGAGGGTTTTTTTGGGATGAGGGGCGGGACGAGGGGTTGTTTGGGATGAGGGTGGGAGGAGGGCTTGTTTGGGATGAGGGTGGGAGGAGGGGTTGTTTGGGATGAGGGGCGGGAGGAGGGCTTGTTTGGGATGAGGGGCGGGAGGAAGGGTTGTTTGGGATGAGGGTGGGAGGAGGGCTTGTTTGGGATGAGGGTGGGAGGAGGGGTTGTTTGGGATGAGGGGCGGGACGAGGGGTTGTTTGGGATGAAGGGCGGGACGAGGGGTTGTTTGGGATGACGAGCGGGACGAGGGGTTGTTTGGGATGAGGGGCGGGAGGAGGGCTTGTTTGGGATGAGGGTAGGAGGAGGGCTTGTTTGGGATGAGGGTGAGAGGAGGGGTTGTTTGGGATGAGGGGCGGGACGAGGGCTTGTTTGGGATGAGGGTGGGAGGAGGGGTTGTTTGGGATGAGGGTGGGAGGAGGGGTTGTTTGGGATGAGGGGCGGGACGAGGGGTTGTTTGGGATGAGGGGCGGGAAGAGGGGTTGTTTGGGATGAGGGACGGGACGAGGGGTTGTTTGGAATGAGGGGCGGGACGAGGGGTTGTTTGGGATGAGGGGCGGGACGAGGGGTTGTTTGGGATGAGGGGCGGGACGAGGGGTTGATTGGGATGAGGGGCGGGCCGAGGGGTTGTTTGGGATGAGGGGCGGGACGAGGGGTTGTTTGGAATGAGGGGCGGGACGAGGGGTTGTTTGGGATGAGGGGCGGGACGAGGGGTTGTTTGGGATGAGGGGCGGGAGGAGGGGTTGTTTGGGATGAGGGGCGGGAGGAGGGGTTGTTTGGGATGAGGGGCGGGAGGAGGGGTTGTTTGGGATGAGGGGCGGGATGAGGGGTTGTTTGGGATGAGGGGCGGGACGAGGGGTTGTTTGGGACGAGGGGCGGGATGAGGGGTTGTTTGCGACGAGGGGCGGGACGAGGGGTTGTTTGGGACGAGGGGCGGGACGAGGGGTTGTTTGGGACGAGGGGTGGGACGAGGGGTTGTTAATGATGAGGGGTTGGAGGAGGGGTTGTTTAGGATGAGGGGCGGGAGGAGGGGTTGTTTAGGATGAGGGGCGGGACGAGGGGTTGTTTAGGATGATGGTGGGAGGAGGGGTTGTTTGGGATGAGGGGCGGGAGGAGGGGTTGTTTGGGATGAGGGGCGGGAACAGGGGTTGTTTGGGATGAGGGGCGGGAACAGGGGTTGTTTGGGATGAGGGGCGGGACGAGGGGTTGTTTGGGACGAGGGGCGGGATGAGGGGTTGTTTGCGACGAGGGGCGGGACGAGGGGTTGTTTGGGACGAGGGGCGGGACGAGGGGTTGTTTGGGACGAGGGGTGGGACGAGGGGTTGTTAATGATGAGGGGTTGGAGGAGGGGTTGTTTAGGATGAGGGGCGGGAGGAGGGGTTGTTTAGGATGAGGGGCGGGACGAGGGGTTGTTTAGGATGATGGTGGGAGGAGGGGTTGTTTAAATGTTTTATTTCTCAATGATTTTACTGTTGTTGAAGTGAGTCAATAAAAACAATTGTTCACATAAAACACACACATAATAACTCATACTGAAGAAATGTAACTGTCTGCATGTAAGAGAACCATTAAAGAACCATTTTTAGTTCCAGGTAAAACCTTGTTTGTAACAGGCATTATGCTTCAACATGGAACCAGAAAGAGTTCTACCTGGAACCAGAAAGAGTTCTACCTGGAGCCAGAAAGAGTTCTACCTGGAACAAGAAAGAGTTCTACCTGGAACCTGAAAGAGTTCTACTTGGAACCTGAAAGAGTTCTACCTGGATCCAGAAAGAGTTCTACCTGGAACCAGAAAGAGTTCTCCCTGGAACCAGAAAGGGTTCTCCCTGGAACCAAAAAGGGTTCTCCCTGGAACCAGAAAGGGTTCTCCCTGGAACCAGAAAGGGTTCTCCCTGGAACCAGAAAGGGTTCTCCTGGAACCAGAAAGGGTTCTCCTGGAACCAGAAAGGGTTCTCCTGGAACCAGAAAGGGTTCTCCCTGGAACCAGAAAGGGTTCTCCTGGAACCAGAAAGGGTTCTCCTGGAACCAGAAAGGGTTCTCCCTGGAACCAGAAAGGGTTCTCCTATGGGGACAACTGAATAACCCTTTTGGAACCCTTTTGTCTATGAGTGTACTGAAGAAAGTTAACTCACATGTGTGTGTGACCAATAAAATGTGATTTGATTTACATACAAAATATATAAAGACAGTGGATACTGAAGATATTTAACTCACACAAGTGTCTCTATGTTGCAGAGTGGACTGGTTAGTCCAACACAGAGCAGCTCCACTCCTCTGTCTCCCAGGTCATTGTAGCTGAGGTCCAGTTCTCTCAGGGGGGAGTTTGGTGTCTGCAGAGCTGAGGCCAGAGTCTCACAGGATTCATATGTGAGTTTACAGCAAGCTAGTCTGAAGAGAGGATATATTGTGATACACTGTTAAATATGCAAAGCTTTAAGAATAATAAGATGCATTAAGACAATAACAGAAGGACATGATTAACCAATGTTAAAAACATACTATCTCACTAAAGATATTTAACCTTAACCTCAGTTTAATATATTTATCACATTTGATGTATGTTTCTGCATATTTACCAAGATGTTCAAATAATGTTAAAAACCTAATAACACAAAGTAGCTACAAATATATAAACAATATGAAGACAGGCAGGTAGCCTGGTGGTTTGAGTGTTGGGCCAGTAACCGACAGGTTGGTGGCTCGAATCCCCAAGCTGATAAGGTAAAAGTATGTCGTTCTGCCCCTGAACAAGGCAGTTAACCCACTGTTCCTCGGTAGGCCGTCATTGTAAATAAGAATTTGTTCTTAACTGACTTGCCTAGTTAAATAAAAGTTCAATTAAAAAAACACAGTGGATACTGAAGATATTTAACTTACACTAGTGTCTGTATGTTGCAGAGTGGACTGGTTAGTCCAAGCAGCTCCACTCCTCTGTCTTTCAGGTCATTGTAGCTGAGGTCCAGTTCTCTCAGGGGGGAGTTTGGTGTCTGCAAAGCTGAAGCCAGAGTTGAACAGGATTCATATGCGAGTTCACAGCCATCCAGTCTGGAGAGAGGAGACAATCTGTTAGATATACAAATCCTTCATTATAATGATACTGTAAACATCAACTCAAAAACAGAACTTACAGTGCTCTCTTGCAGGTTTTCACTACCGGCAGCAACCTCTGATAACCTTTCTCTGATGTGTTGTATGTCTTCAGGTCAAACTCCTCCAGCACCTCCTCTGACATCAGTAACAGGTAGGCCAGGGCTGAACATTGGTCAGGTTTTAGCTCTGTTTTTGAAAGAGTTCCTGATCGCATGGAGGTCTGCATCTCTTCAACTAGAGAATTGTCACCAAGTTCATTCAGACAGTGGAACAAGTTGATGACCCTTTCTGGTGAGGATTCGTACTTGATCTTGTCTGAAAGGTACCTGACTGTTCTCTTAACTGTTTCCTCATTGGTCTGTGTTGTACTTCCTGTCTGTGTCAGAAGGCCTCGTAACAGATTCTGATTGGACTCCAGTGAGAGACCCAGAAGGAAGCGGAGGAACAGGTCCAGGTGTCCATTCTCACTCTTCAAGGCCTGGTCCACTGCGCTCCTGTGTAAGTCAGACAACTGGATTGACTCCTTCTCTTCATCATCACTAGTGGGGGAGAAAACATTTTCCTTCTTGTCCAGACATGATTCTAAAGCATGCACTGCTGCTAGAAACTCCTGAATGCTCAGATGCACAAAGCTGTAGACCTTGTCTTGGTACAGCCCAGATTCTTCTTTAAAGATCTCTGTACACAATGCTGAGTACTCGGATGCCTCTGTGACATCAAGGCCACACTCTCTCAGGTCCTCCTCATAGAAGATCAGGTTGCCCTTCTGCAGCTGTTGGAAAGCCAGCTTTGCCATTTTCAGGATCATCTCTTTGTCTGACTGAGACAGTTCCTTTGGGTTTGTCTCTGTGGCTTTGTTGTACTTCTTGTTCTTCACAATGATTTGGATGAGAATGAAATGTGAGTACATGTGGGTCAGAGTTGTGGGGAGATCATCCTTCTCTGCCTCTTTCAGCATCATCTCAAGGACAGTGGCTGATATCCAACAGAATATTGGAATGTGGCACATGATGTGGAGGCTCCTTGAGTCCTCTATGTGTTTGATGATTTCATTGGACAGATTCTGATCTGTGATCTTCTTCCTGAAGTATTCCTCCTTCTGTGGATCATTGAACCCTCGTACCTCTATCACCTGGTCAACGCACTCAGGAGGGATCTTATTGGCTGCTGCAGGTCGTGTGGTTATCCAGAGGAGAGCAGAGGGAAGCAGATTCCCCTTGATGAGGTTTGTCAGTAGCACGGCCACTGAGGTTGGCTTCGTGACATCACAGCACTTCTCAATGTTTATGAAGTCTAGAGGAAGTCGACACTCATCCAGACCATCAAAAATGAAAACAGTTTTGGTTTCACCATCTTCAATGCTGTCAATCTCTTTCAGCTCTGAGAAGTAGTGGGAAAGAAGTTGCATCAGACTGTATTGGTCCTTTTTCAGGTTCAGATCACGGAAAGGAAGAGGAAACATGAAATGAACGTCCTGATTTGCTTTTCCCTCTGCCCAGTCAAGGAGGAACTTCTGCACAGAGACTGTTTTTCCAATGCCAGCGATTCCTTTTGTCAGCACAGTTCTGATAGGTTTGTCTTGTCCAGGTAAAGGCTTGAAGATGTCGTTGCATTTGATTGGTGTCTCTTGTGTGGTTTGTTTCTTGGATGCCATCTCTATCTGTCTAACCTCATGTTCATTATTGAGCCCTCCACTTCCACCCTCTGTGATGTAGAGCTTTGTGTAGATGTCGTTTAACAGACTTTGGTTTCCATGGTGTCCAATTCCTTCAGATATGTGTTGATACTTGTGTTTAGCCTTAATGTCTTGTTGGACTGTCAGCAGAGTTTGACCTGTAGGAAAACAATGAGAGTTTGAACTCTTAAGTTCATGTGTGTGTGTGTGTGTGTGTGTGTGTGTGTGTGTGTGTGTGTGTGTGTGTGTGTGTGTGTGTGTGTGTGTGTGTGTGTGTGTGTGTGTGTGTGTGTGTGTGTGTGTGTGTGTGTGTGAACCCTACTTTGTAATATTGTATGAAACACAGTCTTACTTCTGCTGTCCAGAAGGATGTGTGTGATCTTTAATGCATCCTCACTGTCCAAACTCTCCACTTCCTTATTGTCATCTGGTAATGGTTCCTGGCTGAAAGCAGGTGTCTGATCACTCTTCATTGATAGCAGGCTGGTTGTAGGTGACTCTGCTCTGGGCTTCTGGACACTGAACAAAACAGGGAGACAGATCACCTCATCAATACCTCATCAATACCTCATCTACATCATTATAATCAGTATAATGAACCTTCTACTGTATAAGTCCTGATGTTTCTTTACAAAGCTCAAACAGAAATTTGCATCCTATAGCACAAACTCCAAAAAGTTCTGGGACACTGTAAAGTCCATGGAGAATTAGAGCACCTCCTCCCAGCTGCCCACTGCACTGATAGGAAACACTGTCACCACCGATAAATCTACGATAATCGATAATTTCAAAAAGCATTTTTCTACGGCTGGCCATGCTTTCCACCTGGCTACCCCTACCCCGGTCAACAGCTCTGCACCCCCCACAGCAACTTGCCCAAGCCTCCCCCATTTCTCCTTCACCTAAATCCAGATAGCTAATGTTCTGAAAGATCTGCAAAATCTGGACCCCTACAAATCAGCTGGGCTAGACAATCTGGACCATCTCTTTCCAAAATTTTCAGCCGCAATTGATGCAACCTATATTACTACCCTGTTCAACCTCTCTTTCGTATTGTCTGAGATCCCCAAAGATTGGAAAGCTGCCGCGGTCATCCTCCTCTTCAAAGGGGGAGACACGCTAGACCCAAACTGCTACAGACCTATATCCATCCTACCCTGCCTTTCTAAGGTCTTCGAAAGCCAAGTTAACAAACAGATCACCGACCATTTCGAATCCCACCGTACCTTCTCCGCTATGCAATCTGGTATCCGAGCTGGTCATGGGTGCACCTCAGCCACGCTCAAGGTCCTAAACGATATCATAACCGCCATCGATAAAAGACAATACTGTGCAGCCGTATTCATCGACCTGGCCGAGGCATTCGACTCTGTCAATCACTTCATTCTTATCGGCAGACTCAACAGCCTTTGTTTCTCAAATGACTGCCTCGCCTGGTTCACCAACTACTTCTCAGACTGAGTTCAGTGTGTCAAATCAGAGGGCCTGTTGTCCGGACCTCTGGCAGTCTCTATGGGGGTGCCACAAGGTTCAAATTTAGGGCCGACTCTTTTCTCTGTGTACATCAATGATGTCGCTCTTGCTGCTGGTCCTTCCGTGGCCTCCAACTGCTCTTAAATGCAAGTCAAACTAAATGCATGCTCTTTAACCGATCGCTGCCCACACCTGCCCGCCCATCTAGCATCACTACTCTGGACAGTTCTGACTTAGAATATGTGGACAACTACAAATACCTAGGTGTCTGGTTAAACTATAAACTCTCCTTCCAGACTAACATTAAGCATCTCCAATCCAAAATTAAATCTAGAATCGGCTTCTTATTTCGCAACAAAGCATCCTTCACTCATGCTGCCAAACATACCATCGTAAAACTTACTATCCTACCGATCCTTGACTTCGGTGATGTCATTTACAAAATAGCCTCCAACACTCTACTCAGCAAATTGGATGCAGTCTATCACAGTGCCATCCGTTTTGTCACCAAAGCTCCATATACTACCCACCACTGCGACCTGTATGCTCTCGTTGGCTGACCCTCGTTTCATATTCGTCGCAAAACCCACCGGCTCCAGGTCATCTATAAGTCTTTGCTAGGTAAACCTCCACCTTATCTCAGCTCACTGGTCACCATAGCAACACCCACCCGTAGCACTCGCTCCAGCAGGTATATTTCGCTGGTCACCCTCAAAGCCAACTCCTCCTTTGGCCGCCTTTCCTTCCATTTCTCTGCTGCCAATGACTGGAACGAATTGCAAAAATCACTGAAGCTGGAGACTCATATATCCCTCATTAACCTTAAGCATCAGCTGTCAGAGCAGCTTACAGATCACTGCACCTGTACACAGCCCATCTGTAAATAGCCCACCCGACTACCTCATCCCCATATTGTTATTTATTTATTTTGCTCTTTTGCACCCCAGTATCTCTACTTGTACATTTATCTTCTACACGTCCATCACTCCAGTGTTTAATTGCTAAATTGTAATTATTTCGCCACTATGGCCTATTTATTGCCTTACCTCCCTAATCTTACTTCATTTGCACACACTGTATATAGACTTTGCTATTATGGTTATTGATTGTACATTTGTTTATTCCATGTGTAACTCTGTGTTGTTGTTTGTGTTGAACTGCTTTGCTTTATCTTGGCCAGGTCGCAGTTGTAAATGAGAACTTGTTCTCAACTGGCCTACCTGGTTAAATAAAGGTGAAATCTTTTTATTTTTTTATTTAAGCTACAGTCTGCAATTGGTAAATCAATTTTTGGCCTTTTGAATTAATGATCTAGACCATTTGATGTAATTTGGGAACACTTTTCCCTTTAAATAACTATATTTACAATTGATCTCTTACCTCTTAGAACTGGTGTCTTGAGGCAGACTCTTTTTAGAGGGTGTGGCCCCCTCCTCTCTCTCAGAATACTTCCTCTTAGAGGCAGTGCCTCTCTTCTCGCTCTCCCCAGAGAGACTCGTTTTAGAGGCAGTGGGCCCCTCCTCTCTCTCCCCAGAGAGACTCGTTTTAGAGGCAGTGGTCCCCTCCTCTCTCTCCCCAGAGAGACTCGTTTTAGAGGCAGTGGTCTCCTCCTCTCTCTCCCCAGAGAGACTCATTTTAGATGTAAGTCACAGCTCACTCAGCTACAATAAGAAATAAGAGATAAACAGTCAATATTTCTGAACATTGTTGCAAGTACCATTAACAATGACAAGACTTTTACTGTCCATGGTCACAGAGTTCTCACAACGACGTCACCTGCACCTGAAATTACCTTGATAACTGCATTTGTCAGTTATTTATTTATTTATTTATTTCACCTTTATTTAACCAGGTAGGCAAATTGAGAACACGTTCTCATTTACAATTGCGACCTGGCCAAGATAAAGCAAAGCAGTTCGACACATACAACAACACATAGTTACACATGGAGTAAAACAAACATACAGTCAATAATACAGTGAAAAATAAGTCTATATACAATGTGAGCAAGTGAGGTGAGATAAGGGAGGTGAAGGCAAACAAAATATATAAAATATATATATAAATAAATAAAAATATAAAAAAGGCCATGTAAATACAATATAGCAAGTAAAAAAAAACACTGGAATGGTTGGTTTGCAGTGGAAGAAAGTGTAAAGTAGAGATAGAAATAATGGGGTGCAAAGGAGCAAAATAAATAAATAAATACAGTAGGTAAAGAGGTAGTTGTTTGGGCTAAATTATAGATGGGCTATGTACAGGTGCAGTAATCTATGAGCTGCTCTGACAGCTGGTGCTTAAAGCTAGTGAGGGAGATAAGTGTTTCCAGTTTCAGAGATTTTTGTAGTTCGTTCCAGTCATTGGCAGCAGAGAACTGGAAGGAGAGGCGGCCAAAGGAAGAATTGGTTTTGGGGGTGACCAGAGAGATATACCTGCTGGAGCGCGTGCTACAGGTAGGTGCTGCTATGGTGACCAGCGAGCTGAGATAAGGGGGGACTTTACCTAGCAGGGTCTTGTAGATGACCTGGAGCCAGTGGGTTTGGCGACGAGTATGAAGCGAGGGCCAGCCAACGAGAGTGTACAGGTCGCAGTGGTGGGTAGTATATGGGGCTTTGGTGACAAAACGGATGGCACTGTGATAGACTGCATCCAATTTATTGAGTAGGGTTTTGGAGGCTATTTTGTAAATGACATCACCGAAGTCGAGGATTGGTAGGATGGTCAGTTTTACAAGGGTATGTTTGGCAGCATGAGTGAAGGATGCTTTGTTGCGGAATAGGAAGCCAATTCTAGATTTAACTTTGGATTGGAGATGTTTGATGTGAGTCTGGAAGGAGAGTTTACAGTCTAACCAGACACCTAGGTATTTGTAGTTGTCCACATATTCTAAGTTAAAAACATCCTAAAGATTGATTCTATACATCGTTTGACATGTTTCTATGAACTGTAATATGACTTTTCGTCTGAACTTTCGCATGGACTTGCCCGTGCGTCGTGAGTTTGGATTGTGTACTGAACGCGCAAACAAAAAGGAGGTATTGGACATAAATGATGGACTTTTTTGGAACAAATCACACATTTATTGTGTAACTGGGATTCCTGGGAGTGCATTCTGATGAAGATCATCAAAGGTAAGTGAATATTTATAATGCTACTTCTGAAATCTATTTTTTTTTTTAGCTCGACATTACATGAATTCACCAATTATACGGATAGAGCAGCCTGCTATAGAGCGGGCGAGCTCTTTAAATGCATTGGACAGTGTAGGGCGCAAGATGCGACTGACATTTTGCGTGTGGGAAAGAGTGAGAGAGGTTGGATGAGGAGGCTTGACATCTTGTTGTTATGACATGTATTATTTGAATTAGGCCCACACAATTATTCCTAAACTGGACCGGAAGGAACTTTGAATGTCTTTGAATTTCAGAGAGATGGCTTAACTAATGTTTGACCAACACTAGCTAGCTAAATTAGTTAGCTACAGTAGCTAACAGGCTTGTGTGTGCAGAGCGACACCAGAATTAAAATAAAACACGTCTTACCTTTTTGTAGTTCATAAATCCAATGTGAAACTTAATAACCATAGTATCCTTAACTAGCATTGAAAAAGTTAATTCATTCTCCTCTAATGAATTCTCTCTCCGTAATTTCTGAATCACGCTACAGTAGACTATGCACACTGGCACTGTGCAGACACTGGAATACGTTTCTGAATGACAGAGTGAGGGTTTTTCATAGTCGCTATGTTGCGTTTTTTGTGTAACTGGGGTAAAAAATGCCCGGAAAGCAAAATAAAATTATTAACAGCTTTTAACTGCTTTTAAAATAACGGTTCTGTTCTGGAGCAGTTTACATTTAGTTCTGATTCTGTGCCTCAAAATGTTTTATTTATTATTCCCTGAACCGGTTCCAACCCATGATAACAACAAAATGTCATTTGTTTACAAGCACAACTGGTAATAACTACCTTCCCACTTGGTTATGAACACAGCATAATGTCCAATGTCCACCAGATGCATATGTGGTTTTGTTTTGCCGGTTGTCTAGCCAGCATTTTCCATAATTGACACACATGTGCTTTGCTTTTCAACTCGTGTGGGAGTGAATGCTACATTTAGGGACAGACATAAAAGTGTACATTAGAATATAAACAGGAGAAGGCAGACGTGAGTGCATTTGCCATTCTGGTAAATACAGGAAACCAAAGATTAGCAGATGGCCAAAGTCATACGTGCTTTAAAGTGCATGTATGGAAAAAGCAGGACACCATTATGAAGATAAAATTGACAGGAACGGCCATAAGTGCTTAGGGTAAAGGCCATAAGTGCTTAGGGCAAGATAGACATATATTAATTTTAGGGGACAAGGGGGTCCTGCCCCCATTATAATCTAATCAAGAGCGGATACAGGCGTTATTGGGCGTAGACAAGCAGGAAGCCTGAAATGAAGGATAATGGTGGCAGATGACCATAGGAGAAGTAATTTAATTAATGTATGTAATGATCTCATGTGTGTGGATGTGTATAAAGAGCGAACCAGTGCTCTGGGAAGGGGTGGGATCCGCGGATCGTTCCGGCTTGTGATACATTGTATTAAAAGTCTATTTGATTTCACAAGTTCTTGTAAGTGTTATGGTTTGAACCGATTTTCCACGACATATTTGGCGAGCTTGCCAGGAGGGACAGGGACTGAGGAATGGCGTTCAGGGCTGGTGATAGTTTCTTTGGACAATCTTGCAAACAATATGGCCACAGCTATAAAAAGGTAAGCTTGTCTTACATAGTTGAAATGTTTGTATGGATTGCTTCAGAGATCCTGTCTCAGCGAGAAGGGCGCCACGTAAGTCTCTCTTTCAAATTTCCTAAAAAGAAACCAGTAAATACTAAAGAACTTTTGAATTCAATGAATTTGCATGTATGTGTAATTTGGGGAATTGTATTAAATATAAATGTATGCGCATGTATAGAGACTGAGTGAATAGGCGCTGTGAACTTTGCTTGTGTTGGGTGTTTAGCGGAGCGGGCATGCATGCACTCGTTCTGATCAGACCGTTCGAATGTGTAGCTTAAATGATGCGGTTGTTTGCGCCATCTGGCTGAGATGGCTGGCTATAATGTGGGACAGCCCATACGGTCAAAACAGATAATGTAGGTAGAAAATCCTGTAATACCTCTTCAATAAAATTAGTAGAAGGAACGCTTGGACAGGTTACTTATGGATGCGGCTCTAAAAAGAGAGAGCTGCATAAATAAGTAGTTAGGAAGCCACGATACCGCCCTTTAAAAAGGAACATTTTTTAAAGGGGTCTGCTTTGGGTGGGATATTCACGGCAGGAGGGTCTGTGGGTGAATATTTAGGACGCAGGGAGAACGCTGGCCCGATTGTGCGGTGTTCAACTGCAAAAGAAATCCTGCTGATAAGAAACGCTCCGTCTAGCTACACGGGGGGTTGAAAATCGGTAGGTCACGCCACGATATTGCTCTAATATGGAATAGAGATCAGTATTGGGTGGGTGAATAGGATATGAAGACAGGCTGGCCCGATTAGGTAGTAGTCTCGTCATATCGTAAAAATCCCATAAGTATAATTCCGGTTTATGTTGAGGAAGTGGATTAAATTAGTAGGAATAACTCTGGGTCGTTTTTAGGTAAAAACGAAGGGTGTGCGTGAATAAATGAATGACAATTATTTGTGATGAATGAGCAGATTAGGAAAATAGTGTGTGTCTGTGACCAACTGCTGGTAGGAAGAGGAAAGCGCAAGCCTCTCTGACAGTTAACTGAGTGTAATTTGAGAAGGAGAGTGCATTTAACTCTCACAGGGAAGAGGAACAAAATCGAAAAATATTGGGCAAAATAAGTTATAAATAACGATAAAAATTGACGTGATAATGTGTTAAAAGAGCATTGTAAAAATACAATAGGTGTTAAAGGGGTATTAAACTGAGGCACGAATAGTATATAAAAGGAAAGAACGTTTAAAATAAACTGAAATTATACTATAAGGTTAAAATAAATATTATACTATGAGGTTAAAATAAATCTAGGCTGTCTAGAATGACAAAAAATACACTAGAAAAAGCAGTGATCAGCCGCTCTGTACCAACAGAGACTGCAGTCTAAAAATAGCCTGAAGGACAGAGAGGGGTGTAAAAAATACTGAGGCTTGTTTCACTAAAACCATGAATCAGGAATTACATACTAAAATAAGTTAAAAAGACAATGTAGCAAGCTGATAAGAATGTGTAGACATTATAAATAGCTGAATTCTAAGGAAAAATTTATTAAATTGGATTTAAAACACTGAATAAAGTTAAAGTGATAAAATAAGCAAACTAATAAAATGAATAAATAATGATATCTGTAAAGGGAAAAACAGTGATATTTGAAGTACTGTACTAGAATAAGACATTAAGTCATCTGTAGTATTCAGAAATAATGTCTGTACTATTATAGAGTAGGCTTAGATAGGAGAAATTAAGTGATGTGACAAATGAATTATAATCTGGGAAAGGGGATTAGCTCTACCTTGGAAAAATAGTAAATAAAAGGTGTATAACAGAAGTGGAGTATTTAGGAAAAGTAAATAAATAAATAAATAGTGGCATGAAACAAAAAGACTGTTTCTCCCTAGCATAGAGAGATGAGGGATTTAATAAAGCCATGGAGTCACTGAAAGAAGCGCACATTAATTCTACCGAATTCGGATTGAATATGAAAAAACTGGATAATGGAGGACGCCATTACCCGGTAAACAGGATAAATAGAATAAGGGAGGCACAGACGCATGGGACCAAAATGTGAAGCTCGATTTGCAGGCGTTCTGATGTCAACATTCTATCATCAGAAAATACATTAAAATGAAGTACAAATGTGGTTCCTCTCGTCCTCACAGACGTGCGGGTGATTAGCAGAACTATTGACAATATCTAAGAACCAATAAGAAAATAGCTCTCTGTTTTGCATATGGTGATATCGCGTATGGGGAAAATAAGTGTACGGTGACACTGTCATTCTCTGAAAACTGTTAAGACGCTTATAGAATAAAAACTATGTATAAGTAATGCTATTGGTTTGCTGATTAAAAGGTAACATTGTGAATATTAACGATATGTATACTTTCTTTTCCAGAAAAAAAGGGTTTAATCTTCTCTGGTCAAAATGTCATTGGAGACTGCATTACTGTGGAAAGCAGTTAGTTAAAGTCAGCCGCTTTAAAAATAAAAATATCTGGATAAGGCTAAAAAATGGAGTTCTGGATAAGTGAGTCCAGTCCCTTTGTGTTATTGGCCTATGGTTCACTAGTAAGTACACCATGTACCGGGAATGAATATGCATTAGTGGATTTATTGGAAGGTTTTTTTCCAATTCAGTTTCAAATTGGATATGCAGAAGGAAGAAGGATGGAAATGTTTTTTGAAAAATGTATTTAAGTTGTTTCTAAAGAAAGGGGAGTGGAAACATTTTAATGGTGTCAAAATGCCCTGAATCCTAAGAATTTCCCGTGAAAGACTGATCACCTTCACTAGAAATTGTTGGAACAGGTGGGATTTAATTATAAAATGATTAAGAAACACCAGACTATTCAAAGTGTATAATTACTTTGAAAATCTATTATGTCCCTGGGAAAATTATGAAGAGTTGTAATCTTAAATTGACTAAAGTTATCATGGAAGGTGACGTCAGAATGCTTTAAGGCATGGGAGAGAATATCACCACAACAAGTGGGTGTGGAGCTCAAACCCACCCTAACCGACTGAATAGTGAGGGACAACTGTGTCTGATGACCTGTGAACTGTATCTAAAAATAGACATGCTGAAATTATATTTGCTGGAATAATGACTAAAAGGAATTGGGGTACTGACCTTGTATTACCAGGCCACTCATGAGAGAGAAACTGAGACAAAAGGGCTATTTGGAAGATAGATATTACTGGTAATGAAAGTGTTTAGTATAAATGTTAATTCTTAAAGGGATGATGTGTATTGAATAGATAAGGTCAAATTTGAGTTAAAGTAAACACTAAGGACTGTTGTCCTGAATATTGGGTTGGAAAATGTATTTAAAAAAAGAACGGTTTAGTTATCATTTGGATATAGAACTGTTTAAATTTAATAGGCCTAGGGAAGCTCTGGAAACTAATCCTGAGACAAGGTGGTTGACAAAACTTACAGAATATTAAAGGTTTTTTGTTTCTTTTGTTTTATAATGTCATTGGAATTGTAATGATAAAATGTAATAATATAATTGAATAAAAAGGTAGTCTGTTGTGCGATGATACCCAAGGATGAAGAAGAAAGAGACCAACAATAACATTGGCATAGAATGAAACGGATGGACGTTTTCCCCAGGTTTAATTACATTACAAATAGTGGTAATTTATTGCAAATGAGCAGTTATTATAATTTATTTTTCTCTTTTTCTCGTTTGGTCAATTTATTTTTGTTTTGAGAAACATAAGGTTGTGTATATGTTCCTGAGGAGGGAATGATATCTATTTTGAATTGATTAAAATTGATTGGAGAATGTTTTAAGTATGTATCAAACAATGGCTGTTATGGGTTAGAAAAACTGTGACTACATTGGGGATATGAGGGGACTCATAAATGAAGGTAATGGTAGTGAAGGGGTGTTATTTCTAGAAACTATGTATATTTTTAGAGGAGATAACTCACAGAAAAGGAAAGATAGCTGGCTGTGTAAAATATAGGGACAATTCTAAAGTAAATAGAACAATTCACATACCTAAATTATGGTAAAAGTAATAAGTGGTGGCATTTGGAACACTAGAGCAAAAGTTTAAGAAACTTATGACTTAGTTTTGTGAGGATTGGATATTCTTCCAATTGGAAGACACTTGACTGATTACATGTTATTTTACAGCAGTTGCTGTAGGGACCATCATTTGACTATCATTATGAATATTTCTGTGGCAGGAGGCCAGGTATTTGAGGCAGAATGTTTACATAGGGCTGTTATTAAAAAATTAAGAATTAGTGATCTTGCTATGAGAAGAAAGTCTGTTGTCAGGAAATAACCCATGTGTTAGTGTGTATGTCCTCAGGAAAAAACAGCCAGAAATGGAAGGGCTTGGGCTGAATTCTGGAGACTGAGTGTACATCAAGATACACCAGGCTGGGGGTATACTTCTTACAGCACTGCAGTGGTAAAGATCTTCATGTCTCTCTTTGGTGGGTGCATAAGTCTCACGAGAAGTGAGGTCCAGCTGAATAATGGGTGAGCTTGAAAACACCATGACAGAGGACGTGGAACCAGAGAGAGAGAGAGAGAGAGAGAGAGAAAGACTAGATTCCACTATAGACATACTGGGTTGAGTTAGGGGGCTACTTGTTTTATTTTTAATGCATCATGTGAAAAATAATAGATGTTCGGGTATTGTACTTTAAAAAAATATATAGAAAAAAAACATTAAAGGTATTGATGTGAAAGCAAATACAGTGTTGAATTACTTCAAGAAGAGATAATGTTGATTAAGGTTATGCACATGATTATCAGTTGAAATGGAGCAGATGGGAAACTAAGTTAAAAAAAAAATGACATGATTTGGGAACACCTCTCAGAACCTGGGGCCGAAAGGGGAAGACTGGGTGGAAGCATGAGGAAGCTTTTTAGGGCTTTTATTTTTGTGGAGTCCAGCAGAAAAGTATCCTGGAGGCATAGTCAGGTGAAGAGAGAGTGGGAATTGTCATGGTCTCAGATTTCAGTTTTCATGAATATATTTATGCATAACACATAACATGGTCAATACTGTTATGTTTTGTATGTTGTTTTCCAAGTCTTATGTTTAGGAAACCAGAAGGATAGGGGTTCGCCAGCTTCAGCTGGAATGTCAGTTTGTTGTGTGATGAGTGATGGAAGTAAGAGGATGTATGGTGTAATCATAGAACAGAGGCCATAAGTCTCTAAGTCTGAATGCCTCACAGAAAGAAGGCAGAAACCTGAACCAGGACGAGAGGTTCCGCGTCTGATGATCCAAGGGGACCAGAAGGACCTCTCCCAGTGATACCAGGAGATCTAGTCCACGTCGAGTGTTCCGGAGGAAGTGGGATCAACCGAGGAGAGAAGGACCCTATGAGGTGGCCAAAGCAACAAGAACGGCCGTCCAAGTGAAAGGAAGCCAGACGTGGTACCATCTGAACCACTGCACCTGAGTCCCAACAGAGAGAAGGACACAACCATATAGAGATGAGGACACAGAGGTTGCTGATTCACCAAGAGGGAGCCCGGAGGGAGCAGGAGCAGCGGGAAAGATTGAGACGCCAGGGAGGAGCCAAGAAAACAGCAAATCAAGTGAAAGCCAAAATGCGACAGGTGCACCGACTAATGCACCCAGAAGAGGAGGAGAGGCCTCACAAGGAACAGAATGAGAACATCTCTTCCCTAAAATTGAAACCCTTCCAGATGGAAGCTAAGTCCGGCCTGAGGAGGGAGCCTCAGGTGAAGAAAGTGGAGGAAAAGTCCCGCAAGCTGAAGAAAATGGGGATTTCCCCACAATTGACTTTTCAGCTCTTGAATGGTCTCCTTTACAGACAATTGAAGTTAGAACAACAAAATAATAATGAAATTGACATAACAGAAGTAACAGTGAATGCTAGTATAGAAACAACAGACTCATGCACAATCAAGATGTATGGTGGAAACAGGAAGAGAAGAGAGGAACCAGCCGAACAATCCACCTCAACTCATAACAGAAGCAGGAGAACTGAAGTCTATCTCAATAATAAGGATCAAACCCTTACCGGAGATTGCACTCTGTGGATGGACACATCACCAAACAAAGGGAGAAGTCGTTTGGGACCCGAAAGGATGTGACCTGACATTAATCAAAGAAAAAGACGAGTGGGTGCTCATCATGGACAAGAACAACAGTGACCGAAGGGAGTAGCAACACGGTCATTAAGATTGATCCTACCCCTGCACCTGAACAGGAAGAACCTGTGACAACGACAACAACAAGGGTGGCGGCTGCTGTGACGACCACAGTAGCTACCACTAAGATGACATCGACTGCCCTTACCAAGCAGACCACCGTACCCACAAAGCAACCTGAGACATCAGAGTCAGGAGAGTTTTTTACTGACATTTGGAACTTTCTGATAAACTCTAATGATCTACCTCAAGATAAGAACATTGTAAAAGCGACAGAACTAGATGTATCAGAATTAGAACCACTCAAGGACAGCACACGAGAAGAAGTAGTGAAGAACGAGTGGTACGAATGGGCTAAGTATATGGCAAACAAACACAGAACGGACAATTGTATTTTGTGTAGAAAATCACCTTTGTCTGATCTTTTAATAGTCTCTGAACCGGCATCATTTAAAAACTGTGTAAGTTGGAAAAATGACCATTGTACCAATAGAAAGTATTCTATTCCCTTGTGTGACATAGAATGTAGGATTGCTCTGGGTAAGCACTAGGGGTAAAAATATGTTGAATGAGACCATGCTGGGAGACAATGATTGTGCTGCCTATAACATTAGAACTGAATTAAATGGACCTCAATTAGACAGAGGTACCGTGGTTAAAAGAAAATATGAATGTTTTTACAGACACCACACCGAAGGAATTGACGTAGGAAACACCACTGTAGAATGTGATACTATTTGGGTGTTAGAGAATGTGGGAGTTCGTAAAAGTAATGATAAAGGGTTGATTATGAATAGAAAAGGGTTGTGTAGTCACATAACTCAGGTTGCGCCATCTCTTACTATGTTGACAAATCAAGACAGAGGTATTGCTGATAGTTTCTGGATGTGTGGAAAAAACTAACTGTTGAATGTATTGCCTGATGGATGGATTGGTCTTTGTGCCTTAGTTAGAGCAATTAAATAGGTTACTATTATTAAATCACCCCATGATGACTATGTTAAGCCTAGAGTTAAAAGGGCTTATGAGAAGGATCCTGAGGTATACCTTGATGCAATTGGACAGCCTAGAGGTGTACCTCGGGGATTTCAAGGCCAGAGAGGAGGTTAAATCAGGATTTGAATCTATATTCTTGTGGATAACACCAAATAAGAACTTAGAGTGGATTCATTAACTATACTGACTCGGCTCTAACGGCGTTGGGGGAATAGGTACAGGCTATCAGTAAAATGACATGGCAAAATAGACAGGCTCTCAATTGGCTCTTAGCGGAGAAGGGTGGAGTTTGTGTCATGTTCGGGGATGACTGTTGCACCTTTATTCCCAATATTGCTATGGCCAAACTCAAAGGATTATGAGCAGAAGTAAAGGCTAATTCTGGTTTAGACTCTCGTGTATGGGATTGGTTGGACCTAGCATTAGGAAAGTGGGGAGCCATGTTTGCTAGGATGGCCATCATGTTGGGAGGAGGGTTATTGGCTCTGGGTATTGCATTTTGTTGTGTTATACCCCTGGTAAAGTCAATTGTGGTTCAGATAACAGTTAAACAGATGTCTGAAAGGAGAGCTGACCCTCCTGTGGTGATTGATCCTATACCGGGAGGCCCAGGCAATTATACCAATAAGTATGGAAAGCATTGCAATGCGGTTGGAGGACCTCTTGACTGCCCCTTTGGTAACCCTGTCTCTATGAAGTGATTGGGGGGGGGGGGGGTGGTCATGCGTGTCACGGTCTCCCTGTATATGTTCAATTACCCAGTTCAGATGAATGTTTACTCATACATGTCCACAAAAAGTGTCATTTGCGTCACAATTGCAAGTGGTGTACAAAAATTCATGAGGATGGTCATAACCGTCACCCAGAACCTTTTTTCTGTGCAAAGTGTCAAAGAGGAGATTGTCTTATTTGTAAGGATGAGGACTGTGCTCCTAGATAATGGGGTTTTAGCATATCTATTTTGCCTAATGCTTTGTGTTCTTTGTAACCTCAGGCAAGGCTACATACTACATGCTCATGCTTCATCAAAATATAATGGTTGATTATAAGTGTTTTTTATTTTTAACTAGATCTTTCACTCCTATTTTATGTTATTAATTGGAGATGTTTGGTCTAGTTGGGTTTTGTAAGTGTATTATGTTTCAATTGGATCTTTTCTTCCTGTCTGTGTTTTTGATTGAGAGATGTTTGGTCCAGTTGACTTATATGCTTTATTCACATTTGGTCATTTTTGTTGTCCATCGTAGGTATTACCATTCACCATCCTGATGTCATGTTTGTTTAACTTCTTGCCACTATAGGGGGTGCTGTTTCGCATTAGCATAATTTCCTCTACAGATTAAACGGCTTCCTACTCAATTCTTGCTCGTACAATATGCATATTATTATTATTATTGGATAGAAAACACTCTCTAGTTTCTATAGCCGTTGGAATTTTGTCTCTGAGTGAAACAGAACTCAATCTACAGCACTTTTCATGATAGGGAGTCAGATTTCAGACATCTTGGCCCCTGATCTGGAGTCAGTTTAAAGGTCCGTGTAAATGCTATGGAGAAACAGACACTTCTTACGTCTTCCCCTGGATGTCAGTACGTGATGACGCTTTGAATGGAGTCGATTGCGCAATCAGGGGCTGTATAAAACAGCAAATACCGGAAGTAGCTTCCCTTTGCTGCCTGCGCCTGGCGCACGAAGGATGTCGGACTCGCCTCCTTCCAAGCTTTTGTTTAGCCAGTAATATTTCTCTGGTCATGTTTTTACTCGTTAGAGGTGTTAAAAACATCATAAGGTAGTTAATTTAAACCGTTTTATAGCAATTTATATCCGTTTAGTGCGATTTTGAGGCATTTATTTCTGAGACACTTTGAACCGCTGGGCACGTTTCCAGTTCATGCCGAACGTTAGTGGGCATTTCCACATGGCAAGAGGACAGCTTTCGACCAAAAGACGATTAGACCCAAGAAAGGATTCTTTGCCCAAGATTCTGATGGAAGAACAGCTCACAGTAAGAACAATTTATGATGATAAATCGTGTTTCTGTCGAAAAATGTTAAACGCTTATGCCGCCATTTTGTTTTGTATAGCTTCGCTTGGCGCAACCTGTATTGAAAAGTAAGGATAATTTAAAAAATGTAAATCAGCGATTGCATTAAGAACTAATTTGTCTTTCGATTCCTGTCAACCCTGTATTTTTTAGTCAAGTATATGATTAGCTTTTGATTAAACTAGATCACTCAAAGATGGCGACCGACATTTCCAGGCTTGTTTTGCTACTATTTTCATTGTATAACCACGGTTTTTTATGGCTAAATATGCACATTTTCGAACAAACTCTATATGTATGTTGTAATATGATGTTACAGGAGTGTCATCGGAAGAATTCTGGGAAGGTTAGTGAAAAAATTAATATATTTTGGCGATGATAACGATATCGCTCTCTTTGGCTTGAATTCATGCTGGGGTAACGTTTGCATATGTGGTATGCTAATATAACGATTTATTGTGTTTTCGCCGTAAAACACTTAGAAAATCTGAAATGTTGTCTGAATTCACAAGATCTGTGTCTTTCCATTGCTATGTGCTGTGTATTTTTAAGAAATGTTTTATGATGAGTAAATTGGTAATACAAGTTGCTCTCTGTAGTAATTCTAGTCGCTTTGGTGAGATTTGTGATGGTGGCTGCAATGGCAAACTATGATTTATACCTGAAATATGCACATTTTTCTAACAAAACCTATCCTATACCATAAATATGTTATCAGACTGTCATCTGATGAGGTTTTTTCTTGGTTAGTGGCTATCAATATCTTAGTTTAGCCGAATTGGTGATAGCTACTGGTGGAGAGAAAAAATGGTGGACAAAGAAAAATGGTGTCTTTTGCTAACGTGTTTAGCTAATAGATTTACATATTGTGTCTTCCCTGTAAAACATTTAAAAAATCTGAAATGGTGGCTTTATTCACAAGATCTGTATCTTTCATTAGGTGTCTTGGACTTGTGATTTAATGATATTTAGATGCTACTATTTAATTGTGACGCTATGCTAGCGATGCTAATCAGTGTGGGGGGGGGGTGGGGGGTGATCCCGGATCCGGGGTTGAGGCTCGTTAGAGGTTAATTTATGGGGCTGATCAGCCCCAGAGGAGGGATTATGTGGGAGTGAATGATACATTTAGGGACAGACATAAAAGTGTACATTAGAATATAAACAGGAGAAGGCAGACGTGAGTGCATTTGCCATTCTGGTAAATACAGGAAACCAAAGATTAGCAGATGGCCAAAGTCATACGTGCTTTAAAGTACATGTATGGAAAAAGCAGGACACCATTATGAAGATAAAATTGACAGGAACGGCCATAAGTGCTTAGGGTAAAGGCCATAAGTGCTTAGGGCAAGATAGACATATATTAATTTTAGGGGACAAGGGGGTCCTGCCCCCATTATAATCTAATCAAGAGCGGATACAGGCGTTATTGGGCGTAGACAAGCAGGAAGCCTGAAATGAAGGATAATGGTGGCAGATGACCATAGGAGAAGTAATTTAATTAATGTATGTAATGATCTCATGTGTGTGGATGTGTATAAAGAGCGAACCAGTGCTCTGGGAAGGGGTGGGATCCGCGGATCGTTCCGGCTTGTGATACATTGTATTAAAAGTCTATTTGATTTCACAAGTTCTTGTAAGTGTTATGGTTTGAACCGATTTTCCACGACACTCGCTAAAAGCTAGCCAGTTGGAGTCAATGTGTGTACTTCCATTTGTACCACCGCACGGTAAAAAAATGCACAAGTTGAAAATATTGAATGCATGCAGTACACAGAACACACCACAGCCTAGTGCGGCGTCCCCAACGTAGCGTTGTGGAACGCAAAGAGTTTGATGCATCTGGTGGACATAAGGCGTAAGGCAAGTATGTTTGATTGAGCCTGAGCTAGGGTGTTTTCATTAGTGCACAGTGCACACTGTCGTAAACCGTAGCAAAACGTTTCGCAACGGAAAACGTTTTGCAACAAAAGCAAGAGTTTCAATTAGGCAAATTCAGGTAGGTCGCTCTCAGTTTTTGTCCGTTTACTGAAAAGGCCTACACCCACTACTTGAGTTCACTTGAGGTGCGATCAGATTATCTCGACCTGCACACTGGCTGGTGGGGTTTGCATTAAGACGAATGGTGTGTGCTGACAATCATTGAACCCACTGGCTCACGTTAAATCAAGTGCACCTGAAGTGAGCAAAACGGACCACAGTCGTTCCGATCTGTGTAACCAGAAAGCTTTCTCAATCTAAACTTTTGACATTATTTAGACCTACATTTAACTACCGGTAGATCATTTTCCTTTTGTTGCATGTCACTTTTACTTGGACGAGACTTTATTTGACTGTCCATGGTCACAAACAATCTGTTATTTGATTTTAAAAGGATCCCCCTTAGCTGACTCCATAACAACAGCTAGTCCACCTGGTTGGATCCCCTGACTCCATAACACAAAAATAAAAATAAATTTCTAACAAACAGCTTTACAGTTTAAATTAAAAGACAGTAGTAGGCATGTAACAATTAGACATTACAGACAGTTAAAATTTCCGAAATGTATTTATTCCTAATTTATTTATTTAATTTCACCTTTATTTAACCAGGTAGGCTAGTTGAGAACAAGTTCTCATTTACAACTGCGACCTGGCAAAGATAAAGCAAAGCAGTGCGACACAAACAACAACATAGTTACACATGGAATAAACAAACAGACAGTCAATAACACAATAGAAAAAAGTATATATACAGTGTGTGCTTGCATTTAAGAGCAGTTGGAGACCATGGAAGGAGAGTTGTATGGCATTGAAGCTCGTCTGGAGGTTAGTTAACCTGTTAGTGTGTAGGGGGCGCTATTTTCACTTTGGGAAAAAATCAGGCCCAAATGAAACAGCCTTGTACTCTGTTCTAGATCGTACAATATGCATATTATTATTACTATTGGATAGAAAACACTCTCAAGTTTCTAAAACTGTTTGAATTATATCTGTGAGTAAAACAGAACTCATTTAGCAGCAAACTTCCAGACAGGAAGTGAAAAATCTGAAAACGATGCTCTGTTCCAGGGCCTGCCTATTGAATTGCTTTATATTTATGGATATGCATGCACTGCATACGCCTTCCACTAGATGTCAACAGGCAGTGGAAGGTGGAATGGGGTGTCTAGCTTGATCTGAGGTCGAACAAGAGCTGTTGGAATGACGTGTCCACAACCTTTCTCTACTTAGGCGCGGGAAGCACCTCCCCATTGTCTTATGAAAAGCGTTCGGTATACACGGCTAATATCTCCGGCTTTGTTTTTATTTGATACATATTAGAAAACATCACAAAGTAGGTTTTTTCAACCGAGTTTCATCAGTTTATTTAAAGTTTAATGGGACTTTTGGAGTTTTCCATTCTATGCGTCGAGAGGAGATGGACATCTTCGCGCCACATGGCTAGCTAAGGTTGCTAATTCGACAGGAGAGAAGGACATTCTAAAACCAAACAACGATTTATTCTGGACCTAGGACTCCTTGTACAAGATTCTGATGGAAGCTCAGCAAAAGTAACACAATTTATGATGTTATTTCGTATTTCTGTGGAAAATGTTTAGTCCTATTATCCGCACTTTTTTGCGGGCGCTGTCTCGCTATAACGTAAGCTGTTTGTTATTTTTTTAAATCTAACACGGCAGTTGCATTCTGTTGGGGATGAGGGCGCTGTTTAGACTATTTATGCTAATTGGGTACTTTTTTAAACGGCTTCCCACAAAATCCTTGATCGTACAATATGCATATTATTATTATTATTGGATAGAAAACAGTCTATAGTTTCTATAGGAGTTGAAATTTTGTCTCTAAGTGGAACAGAGCCCATTCTACAGCAATTTCCCTGACATGGATTCAGATTTCAGAAATGTTGGCCACTGTTCTGAAGTCAGTTAAAAGGGCACTGATTTTGCTATGACTATACGGACACTTCTTACGTCTTCCCCTGGATGCCTTTACGTGATGACGATTCCAATGGGGTCGATTGCGCGTTCACAGGCCCTACAAATGAAAAAACCCTGAAGCTAGTCATTCTTTTGGAGCTGCGTCATGCGCCTAGAGGACACCGGCCCGCACCTTTTCCAAGCATTAGTGAAGGGGGTAATATTACTCGGGTCATGTTTCTACTCGTTATGGGAGTTAAAAACATCATAAGGTAGTTAATTTAAAGCGTTTTATAGCAATTTATATCCGTTTAGTGCGATTTTGGGACATTTATTTTTGCAACGATGTGAATAGTTGGGCACGCTTTTCAGTTCATCCCGAACGCAGTTGGCATTTCCACATGGCAAGAGGACAGCTTTCCACCAAAAGACGATTTCTCCCAAGAAAGGATCCTTTGCCCAAGATACTGATGGAAGAACAGCTCAAGGTAGGACATTTTTATTATGATAAATCGTGTTTCTGTCGAAACATTTTAGTGGCTTAGGACGCCATGTTTTTTGACGTAGCTTCGCTTGGCGCAAACTGTATTGAAAAGTAAGGATAAATTAAAAAATGTAATAACGCAATTGTATTAAGAATTAAATTGTCTATCAATCCCTGTCCACCCTATATTTTTTAGTCACGTTTATGAGTATTTATGTATAAGAGTAGATCACTGTCTAAGTGGCGCAAGGACATTTTCTGGCCAGCTGAGCTACATTTCACATTGTCTAACCATGATTTTGGTGGCTAAATATAAACATTTGCGATCAAACTGTATATGCATGTTGTAATGTGATGTTACAGGAGTGTCATCGGAAGAATTCTGAGAAGGTTAGTGAAAAAATTAATATCTTTTGGCGATGTTGACTTTTATCGCTCACTTTGGCTAGAATCAATGCTGGGCTGCTATGTGGTATGTGCTATGCTAATATAACGATTTATTGTGTTTTCGCTGTAAGACACTTAGAAAATCTGAAATATTGTCTGTATTCACAGGATCTGTGTCTTTCGATTCGTGTATGCTGTGTATTTTTACGAAATGTTTGATGATTAGTAAGTAGGTAAACACGTTGCTCTAAGTAGTTTTTCTATTCCATTTGTGACGGTGGGTGCAATTGTAACCTATGCCATCTACCTGAAATATGCACTTTTTTCTAACAAAACCTATCCCATACCATAAATATGTTATCAGACTGTCATCTAATGAGTTTTTTTGTTGGTTAGGGGCTATAAATATCTTAGTTTAGCCGAATTGGTGATGGCTACTGGTGTTGGTGGACAAATAAAAGATGGTGGATTATGCTAATGTGTTTTTAGGTAATAGATGTACATCTTTACATATTGTGTCTTCCCTGTAAAACATTTTAAAAATCGGACATGTTGACTGGATTCACAAGATCTGTGTCTTTCATTAGCTGTATTGGACTTTAATGTGTGAAAGTTAAATATTTTAAAAAAATATTTTTTTTGAATTTCGCGGCACTGGTTTTTCAGTGGGGGGGGGGGGGGAGTGCCGCTAGCGGCACACTCATCCTAGACAGGTTAAGAACCAGTGTATCTTTCATTTGCCATACAACAAGTATTTTTATGTAAAGTTTATGATGAGTTATTTGGTCAGATTAGGTGAGTGTCAGAAATATATCCGGACATTCTGGGAAAAAGTTGCTACATTTTCCCAATGTATAACCACGGTTTTCAGCTCTAAATATGCAAATTTCCGAACAAAACATAAATGTTTTGTGTAACATGATGTTATAAGACTGTCATCTGATGAAGTTGGTCAAGGTTAGTGATTTATTTTATATTTATTGCTGGTTTTTGCTAAAGCTATCTTTGCGGTGAATAAATGTGGTTGTGTGTTTGGCTATTGTGGTAAGCTAATATATTTCTATATTGTGTTTTCACTGTAAAACACTTAATAAAAAATCGGAAATATTGGCTGGATTCACAATATGTTTATCTTTCATTTGCTGTACACCATGTATTTTTCATAAATGTTTTATGATGAGTATTTATGTATTTTACGTTGCTCTCTGTAATTATTCTGGCTGCTTCGGTGCTATTTGTGATTGTAGCTGCAATGTAAAACTATGATATATACCTCAAATATGCACATTTTTCGAACAAAACATAAATGTATTGTGTAACATGTTATAAGACTGTCATCTGATGAAGTTGTTTCTTGGTTAGTGACTAATTATATCTATATTTTGTCTGTTTTTTGAAAGCTACCTATGTGGTGGATAAATAGCGTTGTGTGTTTGGTTATTGTGGTGAGCTAACATAAATATATATTGAGTTTTCGCTGTAAAACATTTTAAAAATCGGACATGTTGGCTGGATTCACAAGATGTTTATCTTTCATTTGCTGTATTGGACTTGTTAATGTGTGGAAGTTAAATATTTCTAAAAAATATTTTTTGAATTTCGCGCTCTGCGAAGGCAGCGGAATGTTGTGGGTGTTCCGCTAGCGGAACCCCGGGGCGAGAAAGGTTAACACAGTGTCCAAAGAAGGGCCAGAAGTATACAGAATGGTATCGTCTGCATAGAGGTGGATCAGAGAATCATCAGCAGAAAGAGCGACATCATTGATGTATACAGAGAAAATAGTCGGCACGAGAATTGAACCCTGTGGCACCCCCATAGAGACTGCTAGAGGTCCAGACAACAGGCCCTCCGATTTGACACACTGAACTCTGTCTGAGAAGTAGTTGGTAAACCAGGCGAGGCAGTCATTTGAGAAACCAAGGCTGTTGAGTCTGCCGATGAGAATGTGGTGATTGACAGAGTCGAAAGCCTTGGCCAGGTCTATGAATAAAGCTGCACAGTATTGTCTCTTATCGATGGAGGTTATGATATCATTTAAGACCTTGAGCGTGGCTGAGGTGCACCCATGACCAGCTCGGATACCAGATTGCATAGCGGAGGTACGGTAGGTACGGTGGGATTCAAAATGGTCAGTGATCTGTTTGTTAACTTGGCTTTCGAAGACCTTAGAAAGGCAGGGAAGGATAGATATAGGTCTGTAGCAGTTTGGGTCTAGAGGGGGATGACCGCAGCAGCTTTCCAATCTTTGGGGATCTCAGACGATAAGAAGGAGAGGCTGAACAGGCTAGTAATAGTGGTGGCAACAATTTCGGGTGCTAATTTTAGAAAGAGAGGGTCCAGATTGTCTAGTCCTGCTGATTTTTAGTGGTCCAGATTTTGCATCTCTATCAGAACATCAGCTATCTGGATTTGGGTGAAGGAGAAATGGGGAGGCTTGGGCAAGTTGCTGTGAGGGGTGCAGGGCTGTTGACCAGGGTAGGGGTGGCCAGGTGTAAAGCATGGCCAGCCGTAGAAAAATGCTTATTGAAATTCTTGATTATCGTGGATTTATCGGTGGTGACAGTGTTTCCTAGCCTCAGTGCAGTGTGCAGCTGGGAGGAGGTGCTCCAATTCTCCATGGACTTTACAGTGTCCCAGAACTTTTTGGAGTTTGTGCTGCAGGATGCACATTTCTGTTTGAAAAAGCTAGCCTTTGCTTTCCTAACTGCCTGTGTATATTGGTTCCTAACTTCCCTGAAAAGTTGCATATCTCGGGGGCTATTTGATGTAGTATGCCACAGGATGTTTTTGTGCTGTTCAAGGGCAGTCAGGTCTGGAGTGAACCACGGGCTATGTCTGTTCCTGGTTAAAAAAAAATTGAATGGGGCATGCTTATTTAAGATTATGTGGAAGGCTCTTTTAAAGAATAACCAGGCATCTTCTACTGATTGAATGAGGCCAATATCCTTCCAGGATACCCGGGCCAGGTCGATTAGAAAGGCCTGCTCGCTGAAGTCTTTTAGGGAGCGTTTGACAGCGTTTGACAGTGATGAGAGCAGCTGGCTGGTGTGTTTACGGACATATTCAATCAATCCTTATCCCAGTCTGCTGTCCCCACATGCTTCAAGAGGGCCACCATTGTTCCATTGTTCCTGTTCCCAAAAAAGCTAAGGTAACTGAGCTAAACGACTACCGCCCCGTAGCACTCACTTCCGTCATCATGAAGTGCTTTGAGAGACAAGTCAAGGACCATATCACCTCCACCCTACCTGACACCCTAGACCCACTCCAATTTGGTTACCGCCCCAATAGGTCCACAGAAGACGCAATCGCAACCACACTGCACACTGCCCTAACCCATCTGGACATAAGGAATACCTATGTGAGAATACTGTTCATCGACTACAGCTCAGCATTTAACACCATAGTACCCTCCAAACTCATCATCAAGCTCGAGATCCTGGGTCTCGACCCCGCCCTGTGCAACTGGGTACTGGGTACTGGACTTCCTGACGGGCCGCCCCCAGGTGGTGAGGGCAGGTAACAACATCTCCACCCCGCTGATCCTCAACACTGGGGCCCCACAAGGGTGCGTTCTGAGCCCTCTCCTGTACTCCCTGTTCACCCACGACTGCGTGGCCATGCACACCTCCAACTCAATCATCAAGTTTGCGGATGACACTACAATGGCTGGCTTGATTACCAACAACGACGAGACAGCCTACAGGGAGGAGGTGAGGGCCCTCGGAGTGTGGTGTCAGGAAAATAACCTCACACTCAACATCAACAAAACAAAGGAGATAATTGTGGACTTCAGGAAACAGCAGAGGGAGCACCCCCCCTATCCACATCGACGGGACAGTAGTGGAGAGGGTAGTAAGTTTTAAGTTCCTCGGCGTACACATCACGGACAAACTGAATTGGTCCACCCACACAGACAGCGTTGTGAAGAAGGCGCAGCAGTGCCTCTTCAACCTCAGGAGGCTGAAGAAATTTGGCTTGTCACCAAAAGCACTCACAAACTTTTACAGATGCACAATCGAGAGCCTCCTGTCGGGCTGTATCACCGCCTGGTACGGCAACTGCTCTGCCCACAACTGTAAGGCTCTCCAGAGGGTAGTGAGGTCTGCACAACGCATCACCAGGGGCAAACTACCTGCCCTCCAGGACACCTACACCACCCGATGTCACAGGAAGGCCATAAAGATCATCAAGGACAACAACCACCCGAGCCACTCCGCCCGTTATCATCCAGAAGGCGAGGTCAGTACAGGTGCGTCAAAGCAGGGACTGAGAGACTGAAAAACAGCTTCTATCTCAAGGCCATCAGACTGTTAAACAGCCACCACTAACATTTAGTGGCCACTGCCAACATACTGACTCAACTCCAGCCACTTTAATAATGGAAAAATTGGGAATTGATGTAAAAAAAATGCATCGCTAGCCACTTTAAACAATGCCACTTAATATAATGTTTACATACCCTACATTACTCATCTCATATGTATATACTGTACTCTATACCATCTACTGTATCTTGCCTATGCCGCTCTGTACCATCACTCATTCATATATCTGTATGTGCATATTCTTTATCCCTTTACACTTGTGTGTATAAGGTAGCTGTTGTGGAATTGTTAGGTTAGATTACTCGTTGGTTATTACTGCATTGTCGGAACTAGAAGCACAAGCATTTCGCTACACTCACATTAACATCTGCTAACCATGTGTATGTGACAAATAAAAGTTGATTTGATTTGAATGTGCTTGAGTTCACTTGAGGCGTAATCATTTTATGTTGCCCGGCGCACCGGGGTTTGCATTAAGAGGAAATGTGTTCTGATCATTGAACCCGTTAAATCAAGTGCACCTAAAGCGTCGTCTCTAGTTACCACAGCCACAAAAGTCGGCGAAATTCTCTCTCAAAAAACTCCTGTGGCTTATTTTTTAAATTGGTATGTTTCGTTTCTAAATGTCTGCACAAGAAGGTTTCATTGAGTTGTGAGATACTACTTTTTCACATATAAAGCACTGTGGCTGAGGAAAGGCACTACTCCCAATATACACTACCGTTCAAAAGTTTGGGGTCACTTAGAAATGTACTTGTTTTCCATGAAAACATACATGAAATTAGTTGCAAAATGAATAGGAAATATAGTCAAGATGTTGACAAGGTTATAAAAATTATTTTCAACTGAAATAATAATTGTGGGAGTGTGATGATGCGTAAACCTCCAATCAGATGACTGTGATGAAAAAGTGGCATTAATATGTAGTTGGGTCCCCCCAACACATATGCCGACCGATTTGCAGGGGCAGACGAGAGACGTACATTTCCATCATAGATTTGATTAATAATAATAATAATAGAGCCGTTCTAATCTTGTTCAAACTCAGCTAGCAAGTTTATCATGATGTTTGCCCTTAATCATAGTTACTTGTCTTCACCCAAAATAGGTTTAGTCCACAATAGCTGCATTGTTTTTAAAACGGTACATTGACAAACAAATTGAAACACCTTGATTTCAGATATTACTTTTCAAAATTCACAAGTCAATGTACACAGTTTCACCGAAATGTTAAGTTTTGAAATAGGCTTACTGAAGATTAACTTCAACACTGTTACTTTATAAAGGCACTAACTATAGTAATTTATTAATTTAAGATCTTGAGTTGAGAAAACATGTTTTTATTAAGTTGAACTCTTTGACAGAATGTTAAAATTAGGTGAAGTAAAAGTTACACTACTCAAAAAGGTACAACCCACACCCGCTATCCTCCTCCATTCTGCCCTCGGGACCCTGACAATAAGGTACACAAATATCTATATATACACAAAAATATGTGGACACCCCTTCAAATTAGTCGATTCGGCTATTTCAGCCACACCTGTTGCTGACAGGTGTATAAAATCAAGCACACATTGATGCAATCTCTATAGACAAACATTAACAGTAGAATGGCCTACTGAAGAGCTCAACGACCTTCAACGTGGCACCATCGTAGGATGCTCATCACGTGGCACCATCGTAGGATGCTCATCACGTGGCACCATCGTGGCACCATCGTAGGATGCTCATCACGTGGCACCATCGTGGCACAATCGTAGGATGCTCATCACGTGGCACCATCGTGGCACCATCGTAGTCAGTTCATCACATTTCTGCCCTGCTAGAGCTGTGCCAGTCAACTGTAAGTGCTGCTATTGTGAAGTGGAAATGTCTAGGAGAAACAATGGCTCAGCAGAACTGGACCGCCTACGTGCTGAAGCACATACATATCCTCTGTCCTCGATTGCAACACTCACTACCAAGTTCTAAACTGCCTCTGGAAGCAACGTCAGCACAAGAACTGTTTGTCGGGAGCTTTATGAAATGAGTTTCAATGGCCGAGCAGCCGCACACAAGCCTAAGATCACCATGCGCAATACCAAGCATCGGCTGGAGTGGTGTAAAGCTCGCCGCCATTGGACTCTGGAGCACTGAAAACGCATTCTCTGGAGTGATGAATCATGCTTCACCATCTGGCAGTCCGATGGACGAATCTGGGTTTGGCGGATGCCAGGAGAACGCTACCTGCCCGAATGCATAGTGCCAGCTGAATGGAAGCAAGTCCCCGCAGCAATGTTCCAACATCTAGTGGAAAGCCTTCCAGAAGAATGGAGGCTGTTACAGCAGAAAAGGGGGGACCCAACTCCATATTAATGCCCATGATTTTGGAATGAGATGTTCAACGAGCAGTAGTATATGGTCATGTAGTGTATCTCACGCCACACTGGGTTTGGCAAACATAGCATTTCACATGTCCTCTGCATGGGGTCCATCCCTGCCTGTGAAAGACTGTGATGATCTTTTGGTAGGGGGTGTCCATGGCCTTCTCAGTTCCTCTTCCTTGGGAAAAACATACTTACTTCTTCTCTTTCCCCTGGTGCAGTGGAGATTTTAGCATGTAAATCTTGGTGGGGCAAAACAATATAAAAAGTGGGATGCCAGCAAAGACACAACACTAAACAATACATTAATTGCATTATAATGGTGACAAACAGTGCCCACAAACTGTTATGGCCTACAGAAAGCTGTCCCAACAGCAGTCCCAATATCTTAACACTGCTACACCTGGCTATCAGCGGAGCCAAGTCTGGCAGCGAAACAGTATTACGTTCCCCAGTTTCTGTGTTGTTGTGGGTTTGTATGTGTGTGTTTCAGAATGGCTTCCTGGATTCCAAGCAGCTGATTGGTCGGCCCCAATGCAGATTGGAGCTCTGACCCCGCCCTCTTGTCAGGGGAAACAGCTGGCTCATCAATTACCGACTCCTTCTGCAGCTTCAAAAGCCAGTATTCCTTTGTTAGGACGGAGCTTCTTTGTATGTGCTGTGTTGGTTGTTGGTCAGAAAGTGTTGAAAAGTATTTTGTAGCCGCTCCTGCAGAGGTATGTGTAAGCCGTAGGACTTAGTGTTTTTGGTTTCTTTAAATTGTTCACTAAGTTTGGTGGATTATTCTGTTTCATTTGTTCCCAGGGGGGAAGGGTAAGGCACCTTGGGAGTGTTTAGGCAAGATGCCTGAGGGCATACATAACCCATAGTATTTACTCTATGCACACTAGGTAAGACCTGGGCAGACCACCCCCTGTATTTTGGTTAGTGTGCCAGGTAGTGCTAAGATTAGGTATAGTAGTGGGTAGGTAGGTAAGAGAGGGGGCTCTTTAACTTTAACTTTCTTTGCTTTGGTTCCGTCCAGCCCATTTTCCCCACTACTGTGTGAAGGAAATAAATTCCCTGTAAACGGTAACTTTTCTCAGCCTCTGTCCTCCTTCCCCGCACCTACGAACACATACCTCTTTCACTCCACGGGGAGTTGAGTTGTAGCAGGGTGTTGCGTTCCCTCCTCCAAGAGGCGTACGTAACAAACTGCTTGCTTGCGGAGGACTACAGGAGCGAAGTAGATACTCTTGGCAAGCTACTGGGGAACCAGCCTACTTTTTATTTTTCTTCCACCGCAGTAGCCGGATGCCGCTCTGGTCTGGTGGAAGTGTCGCCGCCGTGTCGGCTCTCCACAGCTGACTGGCCGGTGCTCGGCAGGGTCCCATCCCCGACGGAGTCTCCCCCTTCCCTGGAGAACGGAGCTGAACTCGACCCAACCAGCCATGGAGGTCACTCTCCGTGGAAGTCGAAGAAGTTATCCTCTGGCAACAGGGGTCTCCGTGGATATGTTGAGCCCGGAACTGACACAGACCAGAAACAGCTTTGCCGCCCTGGATCCAGAGGTTCCGGCGCCTTCGTCCTTGGTGGCTTCCCGATCAAGATCGGATCCGGAGTTACCTGCGTCTTCGTCCTCGGCTCTGTCTCCCTCTCCGGTGGCTTCTACCTCGGGTTCCAATCCTCGGAGGCTGCCTGAGAGACCGGCCCATTCAACATCACCAACTGGCATCATAGGCAGCTCTATGGTGAGAAACATCTCGGTCCCCAAGGCAAAAACCCTGTGCTACCCAAGAGCACGAGTACAGGACATAACAAGGCTGCTTCCAACTGTTCTACCACAGATGTCGGGAGCTGACACTGTCGTAGTCCATGTGGGGTCAAACGACATCAGGAGGGCTAGCTCGGAACATTTGAAAAAGGATTTTAAAGAACTGATTTGACCATTAAAAGACTCCAGAAAACGGGCAATAATTTCAGGTCCAGTACCATCGTTGGGCCGCGGGTGTGAAAGATTCAGCAGACTGCTGGCATTACACATCTGGGTAAAGGATTGCAGCTCTGCTGGAGTCACTTTTATTGATAACTTTGACACCTTCTGGAAACAGAAGATACTCTACAGGAATGACGGAGTCCGTCCAAGTCATCTGGGCTCCTGGACTCTGTCCACGCATTTCAAGGCTGCGCTGAAACAATGACTGGTAAATGATCCAAGACCAGCTCCCTACCATTGTGACAATGAGTCGTCATAATGCTGCATCAAATGTACATGATCTTAGGAGCATTGGCAAACACAATGTAAGTAATTTAGTTTATGTACCCCTAATTGCACCGAATACATCTGTTCATCCTACAGCTATTGTAAGCAGTAATCATGAGCCTATAAACCAGAGTCACACTGTTAGCACTGAGGTGTGTAATAGTAGACCACTTTATGCAGCTCACCCTGCAGCTCCAATGTAAATAATATGAGTAAGTCTACCTCTGATAAGCTTCCCAATAAAGACCACCAAGTGCTAACAGTCAGTATCTGGATAATATGTGTAACATGCTTGATAATGTATGTGATATCAACAGAGAAGTATATTTTCTGGTTGATTTAAATATTGACTCTCTATCATCAAGCTGCCCACTCAGGAAAACACTTCAAACTAGAACCAATGCCTGCAACCTGGTTCAGTTTATCGATCAACCTACCAGGGTAGTTACAAACAGCACAGGAATGAAATCATTAACATGTATTGATCACATCTTTACTGCAGAAAGTTGTTTTAAAGCAGTATCCAGATCCATAAGATGTAGTGATCACAATATAATAGCCATAGTTCCAAAGGCTGTGCCTAATATAGTGTATAAGAGTTTTGTAGTGATTCATATGTTGATGATGTAAAGAATATTTGCTGGTCTGTGGTGTGTAATACGGAGCAACCAGACGCTGCACTTGACGCATTTATGAAACTACTTATTCCAGTTACTAATAATCCCCTTGGATTGACGAGGCATTGAAAAATGTGTATGTTTAAGAGGGATGAGGCAAAAGGTATAGCAATTAAGTCTGGCAGCCCAACTGCTTGGCAAACGTACTGCTAATTAAGAAATCATGTGACTAAACAAAATAAAAAATAAACTACACTATGAACAAAGTTAAATTATATAAAGAATGCTAGTAAAAAGCTGTGGAGCACCTTAAATGACATGTTGGGGAAAAAAGCCAACTCGGCTCCTTCATTCATTGAATCAGGCTCATTCATCACAAAGCCATTTTCCCATACATTTGGGTCGTGACACATACTTTAAGAAAGGCTGCCTTATAGCAAACTTTTCTGCGCCCACAGCTGAAGCCGGTCTGTTTACTTTCTGAAGGAGTGGGAGTTCCCTGGCAGAAGCCTCCCATTTCATTTGTGACATCATACCAGTCCTTGTTATACACAAATATGTTTGTTTCCTTTTAGTACTATTTCTGTCCAATTCTAGCTGAAATGTTCACTTTTTTACAAAGCATGAAACTTGGTATACTTGTATAGTTTGGAGCCCTGAACTTTTTTCAGATATGGAGCAATCGCAAAAAACACTTGCCGGAGGCCATTTTCCATTCCACCATAACTGACCATTTATTTTCCATATCTGCTGAACCAAACATGATAACACAGAGAAAAGGTCATATCTACACCAAAGTGTTTAGGGTCCTAAATTACAAGTGTACCAAGTTTCATGCTTTTAAAAAAAAGTGAAAATGTTCACGCGTCACCTGGACTATTTCAAATCAGTGAAATTAAGTGAACACTAGGAGGAAGGAGAGATTTAATTTTTACCTTCATTTAACTAGGCAAGTCAGTTAAGAACAAATTCTTATTTACAATGACAGCCTAGGAACAGTGGGTTAAAACTAACTGCCTTGTTCAGGGGCAGAATGACAGATTTATACCTTGTCAGCTGGGGGATTTGATCTTGCAACCTTTCAGTGACTGGCCCAACGCTCTAACCACTAGGCTACCTGATGCCCATTGTTTGGGACAAAGGTCACTGGATAACCTTCTTGTTAGAAGAAGCAGCCCTGCGAGGACATTTTATTTTCCACATTTCTGAATCTGTTGTTAAACCTCAAGTTCCTTAATAGATATACCAGTTCACACCGGTTTAAACCTGTTACTGTGTTGTTAGCCTGTCAATTACCTGTCATTACTGCCCTCCTCTTAGCCACATGAAGAATTTTGTTACAACACACACACACACACACACACACACACACACACACACACACACACACACACACACACAACAGCAACTTACAGTAGTGATCTATTTCTCCTCTCTGGGTTGAGCTCTGCTCTCCATCCTGCTGTCTGGTGAACTGAAGGGAGCGTCGCAGCACAAAGTATTTCCCTGAAACACTTCCTCTCTGAAGGAACCAGTTGGTTTACTTTATATCACCCTATGACGCATGTGACTGACACTCCTCCCGCCTTATCTCAGCTCACTGGTCACCATAGCAACACCCACCCGTAGCACGCACTCCAGCAGGTATATTTCACTTGTTATCCCCAAAGCCAACACCTGCTTTGGTTGCCTTTCCTTCCAGTTCTCTGCTGCTAATGACTGGAACGAATTGCAAAAATTACTGAAGCTGGAGACTTATATCTCCCTCACTGACTATAAGCATCAGCTGTCAGAGGAGCTTACAGATCACTGCACCTGTACACAGCCCATCTGTAAACAGCCCACCCAACTACCTCTTCCCCATATTGTTATTTATGGTATGGGTTAGGGTTAGCAGAAGCTGCCCATTTCATTTGTGACATCATACCAGTCCTTGTTATACACAAATATGTTTGTTTCCTTTTAGTACTATTTCTGTCCAATTCTAGCTGAAATGTTCACTTTTTTATAAAGCATGAAACTTGGTATACTTGTATAGTTTGGAGCCCTGAACTTTTTTCAGATATGGAGCAATCGCAAAAAACACTTGCCGGAGGCCATTTTCCATTCCACCATAACTGACCATTTATTTTCCATATCTGCTGAACCAAACATGATAACACAGAGAAAAGGTCATATCTACACCAAAGTGTTTAGGGTCCTAAATTACAAGTGTACCAAGTTTCATGCTTTTAAAAAAAAGTGAAAATGTTCACGCGTCACCTGGACTATTTCAAATCAGTGAAATTAAGTGAACACTAGGAGGAAGGAGAGATTTAATTTTTACCTTCATTTAACTAGGCAAGTCAGTTAAGAACAAATTCTTATTTACAATGACAGCCTAGGAACAGTGGGTTAAAACTAACTGCCTTGTTCAGGGGCAGAATGACAGATTTATACCTTGTCAGCTGGGGGATTTGATCTTGCAACCTTTCAGTGACTGGCCCAACGCTCTAACCACTAGGCTACCTGATGCCCATTGTTTGGGACAAAGGTCACTGGATAACCTTCTTGTTAGAAGAAGCAGCCCTGCGAGGACATTTTATTTTCCACATTTCTGAATCTGTTGTTAAACCTCAAGTTCCTTAATAGATATACCAGTTCACACCGGTTTAAACCTGTTACTGTGTTGTTAGCCTGTCAATTACCTGTCATTACTGCCCTCCTCTTAGCCACATGAAGAATTTTGTTACAACACACACACACACACACACACACACACACACACACACACACACACACACACACACACACACACAACAGCAACTTACAGTAGTGATCTATTTCTCCTCTCTGTGTTGAGCTCTGCTCTCCATCCTGCTGTCTGGTGATCTGAAGGGAGCGTCGCAGCACAAAGTATTTCCCTGAAACACTTCCTCTCTGAAGGAACCAGTTGGTTTACTTTATATCACCCTATGACGCATGTGACTGACACTCCTCCCGCCTTATCTCAGCTCACTGGTCACCATAGCAACACCCACCCGTAGCACGCGCTCCAGCAGGTATATTTCACTTGTTATCCCCAAAGCCAACACCTGCTTTGGCTGCCTTTCCTTCCAGTTCTCTGCTGCCAATGACTGGAACGAATTGCAAAAATCACTGAAGCTGGAGACTTATATCTCCCTCGCTAACTATAAGCATCAGCTGTCAGAGCAGCTTACAGATCACTGCACCTGTACACAGCCCATCTGTAAATAACCCCCCCTACTACCACATCCCCATATTGTTATTTATTGTTTGCTCTTTTGCACACCAGTATCTCTACTTGCACATCTATCACTCCAGTGTTAATGCTAAATTTAATTATTTCGCCACTACGGCCTATTTATTGCCTTACCTCCCTTATCTTACTACATTTGCACACACTGTATATAGATGTTTCTATTGTGTTATTGACTGTATGTTTGTTTATCCCATGTGTAACTCTGTTTTTTTGTCGCACTGCTTTGTTTTATCTTGGCCAGGTCGCAGTTGTAAATGAGAACGTGTTCTCAACTGGCCTCCCTGGTTAAATAAAGGTGAAATAAATACGAATAAAAGGGTTCACAGTGAAGCTGTTTAAAACTAGGGCTCTATTGTTGGCTGACGTTAAGTCAGATGTCATGACTTCCGCCGAAGTCGGTCCCTGTTCGGGCGACGTCCGGCGGTCGACGTCACCGGCCTTCTAGCCATCGCCGATCCACTTTTAATTTTCCATTTGTTTTGTCTTTGTCTTACACACCTGGTTTCAATCCCGCAATTACTTGTTCATTATTTAACCCTCTGTTCCCCCATGTTTGTTTGTGAGTAATTGTTTGTATGTTATACGGTCAGTTGTGTGGGCTTGCTTTATTGTATTGTATTTGCCTATTTGAGTAAATTACGTTTATTTACTCATATCTGCTGTCCTGTGCCTGACTCCTCGACACAAGTTACACACAGACCTCATTACATCACTACAATTGTCAAATGCATGCTCGTTGGCAATTAACACCGGCTCTCTCCCTCACTAACTATAGGCATCAGCTGTTAGAGCAGCTTACAGATCACTGCATCTGTACACAGCTTATCTGTAAACAGCCCACCGGTTTAAACCTGTTACAGTGTTGTTAGCCTGTCAATTACCTGTCATTACTGCCCTCCTCTTAGCCACATGTAGAATTTTGTTACAACACACACACACACACACACACACACACACACACACACACACACACACACACACACACACACACACACACACACACACACACACACACACACAACAGCAACTTACAGTAGTGATCTATTTCTCCTCTCTGTGTTGAGCTCTGCTCTCCATCCTGCTGTCTGGTGAACTGAAGGGAGCGTCGCAGCACAAAGTATTTCCCTGAAACACTTCCTCTCTGAAGGAACCAGTTGGTTTACTTTATATCACCCTATGACGCATGTGACTGACACTCCTCCCTTTTGCTGTCATTATTGACAGTTTTTTTGTTTTGTGTGTGTGTGTGATAACATATATGGTTACTATGCAGTCTGATCACTATAATTGTATTTTATTTTATTTGACAATTTCAGATACCAAAAAATGTTTCACGAGGCATTATAAACCAACAATGACAGAAGATACAACACACTAAACCGTCAGAAGACTTGTTAGAGTTCTATCACAGTGCCATCAGTTTTGTCACTAAAGCCCCATATACAGTCGTGGCCAAAAGTTTTGAGAATGACACAAATTTTACTTTTCACACAGTCTGCTACCTCAGTGTATTTTTGTCAGATGTTACTATGGAATACTGAAGTATAATTACAAGCATTTCATAAGTGTCAAAGGCTTTTATTGACAATTACATGAAGTTGATGCAAAGAGTCAATATTTGCAGTGTTGACCCTTCTTTTTCAAGACCTCTGCAATCCGCCCTGGCATGCTGTCAATTAACTTCTGGGCCACATCCTGACTGATGGCAGCCCATTCTTGCATAATCAATGCTTGGAGTTTGTCAGAATTTGTGGGGTTTTTGTTTGTCCACCCACCTCTTGAGGATTGACCAGAAGTTCTCAATGGGATTCAGGTCTGGGGAGTTTCCTGGCCATGGACCCAAAATATCAATATTTTTTTCTTCCCCGAGCCACTTAGTTATCACTTTTGCCTTATGGCAAGGTGCTCCATCATACTGGAAAAGGCATTGTTCGTCACCAAACTGTTCCTGGATGGTTGGGAGAAGTTGCTCTCAGAGAATGTGTTGGTACCATTCTTTATTCATGGCTGTGTTCTTAGGCAAAATTGTGAGAAGCCCACTCCCTTGGCTGAGAAGCAACTCCACAAATGAATGGTCTCAGGATGCTTTACTGTTGGCATGACATAGAACTGATGGTAGCGCTCACCTTGTCTTCTCCGTACAAGCTTTTTTCCGGATGCCCCAAACAATCGGAAAGGGGATTCATCAGAGAAAATGACTTTACCCCAGTCCTCAGCAGTCCAGTCCCTGTACCTTTTGCAGAATATCAGTCTGTCCCTGATGTTTTTCCTGGAGAGAAGTGGCTTCTTTGCTGCCCTTCTTGACACCAGGCCATCTTCCAAAAGTCTTCACCTCACTGTGCGTGCAGATGCACTCACACCTGCCTGCTGCCATTCCTGAGCAAGCTCTGTGCCCCGATCCCGCAGCTGAATCAACTTTAGGAGACGGTCCTGGCGCTTGCTGGACTTTGGGAGCCCTGAAGCCTTCATTCACAACAATTGAACCGCTCTCCTTGAAGCTCTTGATGATCCGATAAATGGTTGATTTAGGTGCGATCTTACTGGCAGCAATATCCTTGCCTGTGAATCCCTTTTTGTGCAAAGCAATGATGACGGCACGTGTTTCCTTGCAGGTAACCATGGTTGACAGAGGAAGAACAATGATTCCAAGCACCAACCTCCTTTTGAAGCTTCCAGTCTGTTATTCGAAAACAATCAGCATGACAGAGTGATCTCCAGCCTTATCCTCGTCAACACTCGCACCTCTGTTAACGAGAGAATCACTGACATGATGTCAGCTGGTCCTTTTGTGGCAGAGCTGAAATGCAGTGGAAATGTTTTTGGGGGATTCAGTTCATTTGCATGGCAAAGAGGGACTTTGCAATTCATCTGATCACTCTTCATAACATTCTGGAGTATATGCAAATTGCCAACATACAAACTGAGGCAGTAGACTTTGTGAAAATTAATATTTGTGTCATTCTCAAAACTTTTGGCCATGACTGTACATCATTCATTTAAAAGGCCAAAAATGGATTTACCAATTGCAGACTGTAGCTTTAAAAGAAACATCAGGACTTCTAGAAGTTCAACTATACAGTTGTTAAAATGAAGTAGATGAGGTATTGATGTGATATTGATGAGGTGATCTGTCTCCCTGTTTTGTTCAGTGTCCAGAAGCCCAGAGCAGAGTCACCTACAACCAGCCTGCTATCAATGAAGAGTAATCAGGCACCTGCTTTCAGCCAGGAACCATTACCAGATGACAATAAGGAAGTGGAGAGTTTGGACAGTGAGGATGCATTAAAGATCACACACAACCTTGTGGACAGAAGAAGTAAGACTGTTTTAGACAATATTACAAAGAACGGTACAAAGGCCCTTATAAAACACACCACACAAACTTATGAGTCCCAACTCTCATTGTTTTCCTACAGGTCAAACTCTGCTGACAGTCCAACAAGACATTAAGGCTAAACTGAAACACAAGTATCAACACATATCTGAAGGAATTGGACACCATGGAAACCAAAGTCTGTTCAAGGACATCTACACAGAGCTCTACATCACAGAGGGTGGAAGTGGAGGGCTCAATAATGAACATGAGGTTAGACAGATAGAGATGGCATCCAAGAAACAAACCACACAAGAGACACCAATCAAATGCAACGACATCTTCAAGCCTTTACCTGGACAAGACAAACCTATCAGAACTGTGCTGACAAAAGGAATCGCTGGCATTGGAAAAACAGTCTCTGTGCAGAAGGTCATCCTTGACTGGGCAGAGGGAAAAGCAAATCAGGACATTCATTTCATGTTTCCTCTTCCTTTCCGTGATCTGAACCTGAAAAAGGACCAATACAGTCTGATGCAACATATTTCCCACTACTTGTCAGAGCTGAAAGAGATTGACAGCATTGAAGATGGTGAAACCAAAACTGTTTTCATTTTTGATGGTCTAGATGAGTGTCGACTTCCTCTAGACTTCACAAACAATAAAAAATGCTCTGATGTCACGAAGCCAACCTCAGTGGACGTGCTGCTGACAAACCTCATCGAGGGGAATCTGCTTCCCTCTGCTCTCCTCTGGATAACCTCAAGGCCTGCAGCAGCCAATCAGATCCCTCCTGAGTGTGTTGACCAGGTGACAGAGGTACGAGGGTTCAATGATCCACAGAAGGAGGAGTACTTCAGGAAGAAAATCACAGATCAGAATCTGGCCAATGATATCATCAAACACATGAAGAAATCAAGGAGCCTCCACATCATGTGCCACATACCAGTCTTCTGTTGGATATCAGCCACTGTCCTTGAGATGATACTGAAAGAGGCAGAGAAGGATGAAGTCCCCAAAACTCTGACCCAGATGTACTCACATTTCATTCTCATCCAAATCATTGTGAAGAACAAGAAGTACAACAAAGCCACAGAGACAAACCCAAAGGAACTGTCTCAGTCAGACAAAGAGATGATCCTGAAACTGGCAAAGCTGGCTTTCCAACAGCTGCAGAAGGGCAACCTGATCTTCTATGAGGAGGACCTGAGAGAGTGTGGCCTTGATGTCACAGAGGCATCAGAGTACTCAGCATTGTGTACAGAGATCTTTAAAGAAGAATCTGGGCTGTACCAAGACAAGGTCTACAGCTTTGTGCATCTGAGCATTCAGGAGTTTCTAGCAGCAGTGCATGCTTTAGAATCATGTCTGGACAAGAAGGAAAATGTTTTCTCCACCACTAGTGATGATGAAGAGAAGGAGTCAATCCAGTTGTCTGACTTACACAGGAGCGCAGTGGACCAGGCCTTGAAGAGTGAGAATGGACACCTGGACCTGTTCCTCCGCTTCCTTCTGGGTCTCTCACTGGAGTCCAATCAGAATCTGTTACGAGGCCTTCTGACACAGACAGGAAGTACAACACAGACCAATGAGGAAACAGTTGAGAGAACAGTCAGGTACCTTTCAGACAAGATCAAAAGGGAATCCTCAACAGAAAGGATCATCAACTTGTTCCACTGTCTGAATGAACTTGGTGCCAACTCTCTAGTTGAAGACATGCAGACCTCCCTGCATTCAGGAACTCTTTCAGAAACAGAGCTAAAACCTAACCAATGTTCAGCCCTGGCCTACCTGTTACTGATGTCAGAGGAGGTGCTGGAGGAGTTTGACCTGAAGACATACAACACATCAGAGAAAGGTTATCAGAGGTTGCTGCCGGTAGTGAAAACCTGCAAGAGAGCACTGTAAGTTCTGTTATTGAGATGATGTATACAGTATCATTATAATGACGGATTTGTATATCTAACAGATTATCTCCTCTCTCCAGACTGGATAAATATAAGCTCATATATAAATCCTGTGAGACTCTGGCCTCAGCTCTGCAGACACCAAACTCCCCCCTGAGAGAATTGGACCTCAGATACAATGACCTGGGAGACAGAGGAGTGAAGCTGCTCTGTGATGGACTAACCAGTCCACTCTGCAACATACAGACACTTGTGTGAGTTAAATATCTTCAGTATGAGTTATTATGTGGATGTTTTAAACATGTGTTAATCATGTGCTCTTCTGCCCTCTAGTCTAGGTCAGTGTGGTCTGACAGAGGGTTGCTGTTCAGATCTGGCCTCAGTCCTGAGTTCACCCAACTCACAACTGAACCAACTGGAGCTGAGAAACAATGACCTGCAGGACTCAGGAGTTACACTGCTGTCTGCTGGACTGGAGGATCCAGACTGTAAACTACACACACTGGGGTAAGTACAGCTGTTTCAGTCAGGTCTGTACTGAGCTGAGTTACACTGCTGTCTGCTGGACTGGAGGATCCAGACTGTAAACTACACACACTGGGGTAAGTACAGCTGTTTCAGTCAGGTCGGTACTGAGCTTAGTAAAACCAAGACTCTGAAAATCTAATATTTCATCACAATGTTTGTGTCATGGACAAATGTATTGGTGTCCTACAAGATGATTGACACCAGTACACCAACCTAGACAGCTGTTGTGTCTCTCTGTAGGCTGTCTGGCTGTCTGGTCACAGAGGAGGGCTGTGCTGCTCTGTCTTCAGCTCTGAGGTCAAACCCCTCCCACCTGAAAGAGCTGGACCTGAGCTACAATCACCCAGGAGACTCTGCAGGGGTACTGCTTTCAGCTGCTCTGGTGGATCCTGCATATAAACTGATGAAGCTTACGTAAGTCAGAATAGATGTCCCCAATAGTGTGAGAAGCGGTCATGTCATACAGGTACAATACCAATGATGTGAACCCTTTGGAATTACCTGGATTTCTGCATCAGTTGGTCATAACTTTTCATCTGATCTTCATCTAAATCACAACAATAAACAATCAGTGTGCTTAAACTAATAACACACAAAGTATTGTACTTTTCTTGTCTCTATTGAATACATCATTTAACCATTCACAGTGTAGATTGGAAAAAGTATGTGAACCCCTAGGCTAATGACTTCTCCAAAAGCTAATTGGAGTCAGGAGTCAGTTAACCAATCAATGAGACGAGATTGGAGATGTTGGTTAGAGCTGCCCTGCCTTATAAAAAACCCTCACAAAATTTGAGTTTGCTATTCACAAGAAGCATTGCCTGATGTGAAACATGCCTCGAACAAAATAGATCTCAGACGACCTAAGATTAAGAATTGTTGACTTGCATAAAGCTGGAAAGGGTTACAAAAGTATCTCTGAAAGCCTTGATGTTCATCAGTCCACGGTAAGACAAATTGTCTATAAGTGGAGAAAGTTCAGCACTGTTACTACTCTCCCTAGGAGTGGCTGTCCTGATGACTGTAAGAGATGACTGTAAGAGCACAGCACAGAATGCTCAATGAGGATAAGAATAATCCTGGAGTGTCAGCTAAAGACTTATAGAAATCTCTGGAACAGGCTAACATCTCTGTTGACGAGTCTGAGATACGTAAAACACTAAACAAAAATGGTGTTCAAGGGAGGACACCACGGAAGAAGGCACTGCTGTCCAAAAAAAACGTTACTGCACATCTGAAGTTCGCAAAAGAGCACCTGAATGTTCCACAGCTCTACTGTCTAAATATTCTGTGGCCAAATGAAACTAAAGTTGAGTTGTTTGGAAGGAAGGAATACACAACACTATGTGTGGAGACAAAAAGGCACAGCACACCAACATCAAAACCTCATCCCAACTGGAAAGTATGGTGGAGGGAGCATCATGGTTTGGGGCTGCTTTGCTGCCTGATGGCCTGGACAGCTTGCTATCATAAACTTGGGAATTAATTTTTCCGTTGATCAAGACATTTTGCAGGAAGGCTATCTGTCCGCCAATTTAAGCTCAACAGAAGTTTGGTGATGCAATCGGGCAATGACCCAAAACACAGAAGTAAATCAGAGTCCTGACCTCAACCCGATTTTAAGATGCTGTGGCATGACCTCAAGAGACCGGTTCACACCAGACATCCCAAGAATATTGCTGAACTTAAACGGTTTGTCAAGAGGAATGCTCCAAAATTCATCCTGACCGTTGTGCAGGTCTGATCCACAACGACAGAAAACATTTGGGTTAGAGGTTATTGCTGCCAAAGGAGCTTCAACCAGTTATTAAATCCAATCGATAGTCTCAGAGTTGAACAATTTTCCAACCGTTCAGCCAAAACTACAGCTGTATGGTCTCCGTGGCCTATAGAGTTGTAGTTCTTTACCATTTCAACATGTAGCGTCAGCTCCATATTTTCTAGTCTTATCCTCTGGTAGAGTTGTAGTTCTTTACCATTTCAACATGTAGCGTCAGCTCCATATTTTCTAGTCTTATCCTCTGGTAGAGTTGTAGTTCTTTACCATTTAACCTTTACCGAACCTCAACCCCGTATCCGGGATCACCCCCCACCCCCCACACACTGATTAGCATAGCTAGCATAGCTTCACAAGTAGATAGTAGCATCTAAATATCATTAAATCACAAGTCCAAGACACCAGATGAAAGATACAGATCTTGTGAATAAAGCCACCATTTCAGATTTTTAAAATGTTTTACAGGGAAGACAAAATATGTAAATCTATTAGCTAAACACGTTAGCAAAATACACCACTATTCTAACTCCATCAGTTTCTTACTCCTTCAGGTGCTATCACCAATTCGGCTCAACTAAGATATTGATAGCCAATAACCTATAAAAAAAACCATCAGATGACAGTCTGATAACATATTCATGGTATAGGATAGTTTTTGTTAGAAAAAAGTGCATATTTCAGGTAGAAATCACAGTTTACAATTGCACCGACCATCACAAATCGACTAGAATTACTAGATAGAGCAACGTGTATGACCAATTTACTCATCATAAAACATTTCATAAAAATAGACAAAGCATAGCAATGGAAAGACCCAGTTCTTGTGATTTCAGACCATATTTCAGATTTTCTAAGCGTTTTTCAGCGAAAACACAATAAATCGATAAGTTAGCATACTACATGTGCAAACGTTACCAGAGCATCGATTCCAGCCAAAGAGCGCTATAACGTCAACATCGCCAAAAGATATTAATTTTTTCACTAACCTTCTCAGAATTCTTCCGATGACACTCCTGTAACATCATTTTACAACATACATATACAGTTTGTTCGAAAAGGTGCATATTTAGCCATACAAAACCGTGGTTACACAATAAAAATACTAGGAAATCAAGCCTCAATATGTCTGACGTCATCTATCAGAGTGATCTAGTTTAATTGAAAGCTAATCATATACTTGACTAAAAAATACAGGGTTGACAGGAATCGAAAGACAAATTAGTTCTTAATGCAACCGCTGATTTACATTTGTAAAATTATCCTTACTTTTCAATACAGGGTTCGCCAAGTGAAGCTACACCAAACAAAATGGCGAAATATGCGTTTAAAATATTTCGACAGAACAACAATTTATCATATTAAATATTGCTTACTATGAGCTGTTCTTCCATCATATTCTTGGGCAATGTATCCTTTCTATGTTATAAACGTCTTTTGGTCGATAGATGTCCTCTGTCCTTCGAAATATCCACTAACGATCGAACGGGACCACAAAACGTGTCCAACGTTTCAGAGTGCACAACAAAGAAATTCCTCAAAATCGCACTAAACGGATATAATTTCCTATAAAACGGTTTAAATTAACTACCTTATGATGTTTCTAAGTCCTATATCGAATTAAATTACAGACGGATACATTTCAAGTTGATAACCGAGCCTGTGAAAATGGCGTCCGGAGGTCCCTTCCTGCGTAAGGGCGAGCGTCGAAAGGGGGGCTACTCTCACTCCTTGGTCTTTTATAACCTCTGAGAGCTACGGAGAAGGCCCATTCCACTTCTCATTGGTTACTGACATCCAGGGGAAGGCGGGTGCAGTTCGTGTCGTTCCATAGGATAGACAGAGACCTTAAAAACTGATCTGAAACCAGAGCTTCGCTCTCAGACCTTTCACTGTCTGTCATGGATTTCGCTGTAGAAAGAGTTCTGGGTCACCCACAGACATCATTCCAACTTTGTATGAAACTAGAAAGTGTTTTCTTTCCAATAGAATTAATAATATGCATATTGTACGAGCAAGAATTGAGTACTAGGCAGTTTAATTTGGAGACGACAAAATGCTAATTCGGAACAGCACCCCCTGTAGTCGCAAGAAGTTAAACATGTAGCGTCAGCTCCATATTTTCTAGTCTTATCCTCTGGTAGAGTTGTAGTTCTTTACCATTTCAACATGTAGCGTCAGCTCCATATTTTCTAGTCTTATCCTCTGGTAGAGTTGTAGTTCTTTACCATTTCAACATGTAGCGTCAGCTCCATATTTTTCTAGTCTTATCCTCTGGTAGAGTTGTAGTTCTTTACCATTTCAACATGTAGCGTCAGCTCCATATTTTCTAGTCTTATCCTCTGGTAGAGTTGTAGTTCTTTACCATTTCAACATGTAGCGTCAGCTCCATATTTTTCAAGTCTTATCCTCTGGTAGAGTTGTGGTTCTTTACCATTTCAACATGTAGCGTCAGCTCCATATTTTTCTAGTCTTATCCTCTGGTAGAGTTGTAGTTCTTTACCATTTCAACATGTAGCGTCAGCTCCATATTTTCTAGTCTTATCCTCTGGTAGAGTTGTAGTTTAACCAGCGTCACCCGCCACGTTTTGGTCTTAGAAAATTTGACAATTTGCAACCTTAGCTTACACCGTGGTTTGCGTGGTCTTGTGTAAATTGCGTCACGGGGGGCTTTTATACTTGAGTAGAAAAAGGGCGGGTCTCATCGTGTTTGTGCCCACCTGGGCGTGGCTACTTGACTGTGCATAAATTACCGTAAAACAACCAATTTTAATTTAGAAGACTAAATCACATTGTTATCTTTTTCAAAAGTATTCTTCTACTTATTCATCCATCTTATACAACATTCAGAAGTAAACCTGACAGCTGGGAAAATGTACACTTTTTAATAAGAGATATAGTAATGTGTGTTTCCTGTCCTTCGTGAGATCACCAAATGAAACACACACGCAACATGACCGTCTCTTAAGTGTCCACGGACCATTCCCACATTCTCAAAAATGGAAATATTGTTTAATTCTCCCATTCTGGGGATTAGGAGTTTCTAAAGAGAAGTTCTTTGTTCTCCATGGGCTCTCTTACTCCATACTCCATGGCAGCGAAGAGAGAGAGAGTTTCTAACAGGAATTTTAAGACCGTTTTAAAACCTGATGTGGGAGAGAGTGAGAGGGGAGCCACGATATACACCCCAAAAGGGACACATCGTGACAATGGTGTGTTCAATAAATACATGAAAACGTAGAATTGTTTGTGTGTTATTAGTTTAAGAAGACTGTGTTTTGTCTATTGTTGTTTAAATGTGATGACCAATTTATGCAGAAATCCAGGTAATTCCAAAGGGTTCACATACTTTTTCTTGCCACTGTATGTAGGTTCAGTAACATGAGGACGTGATGGTAGAATTAAGGGGAAGTTTACTCAGCAGGCTGAGCACTCCAAAACAGCATACATCATCACCACATGAATACTCTTCTTCTGCATCTCTGAAATCCTGTTGGAAATGTACTCCGTTCTGTATGCAGTAGGTAGGATAGAATACCTGTATGTCTCTAGTAATGAATTGTACTCCGTTCTGTATGCAGTAGGTAGGATAGAATACCTGTATGTCTCTAGTAATGAATTGTACTCCGTTCTGTATGCAGTAGGTAGGATAGAATACCTGTATGTCTCTAGTAATGAACTTGGATAGTGCACCAGAACACAACAATATGGTTTAAATGTTGACTGCTTTATTAGGTCTTTGTCAGTCAATAACCTGTTTCTCCTACAGTGTGGATCATGGTGGAGAGTGCTGGCTGAAATCAGGGCCGAGGAAATGTAAGTCTCTTTGATCTTAATTAACTGTATATTCAGCTCTATAGTAACTAATCAATACATGCACTGTAACTACAAAACAACATTTTATATGAAGATGTGGTTTGATTAAACTCTCCTTTTGTCTACAGATGCCTGTCATCTCACCCTGGACCCAAATACAGCACACCCAAACCTGATACTGTCTGAGGGGAACAGGAAGGTGACATTGGTGGAAGAGAAGCAGCATTATGAAGACCATCCAGACAGATTTGACTATCATTCCCACGTTGTCTGCAGAGAAGGCTTATCTGGAGGTCGTAATTACTGGGAGGTGGAGAATGATGGTGACCAGATTTACATCGGTGTGGTGTACAAAGGAATGAAGAGGAAGGGAGATGAGGATGACAGTTGGATTGGACTCAATAGGAAGTCCTGGTGTTTATTCTGCTCTGATAGTGGTTATGACTTTTACCATCCTGGAGTCAGTGTCAGAAGATCCATCTCTGATCCTGATTCTAACAGAGTTGGAGTGTATCTGGACTGGTCAGCTGGTACTTTGTCCTTCTATAGTGTGTCCTCCTCTGGTACACTGACACACCTTTACACAGAACACACCAGATTCACTGAACCTCTCTATCCTGGGTTTGGGTTTGAGGTTTCCTCCTCCTCAGTCACTCTGTGTCAGATGATCAACACAATCAAAGGTGAGTCATCAATCTAGGTAACAATCATTCTAGGTAACATAATAACAAAATCCTCATGAATCATCCTACCAGGAATCAAGGTAAGACCCAGATTCAGACACATTGACTTGACAATGGTTTGATGTTCCAACAGGGGCAATAGACGGGTCAAGGCAGGCAGGGGTCAGTAAACCAGAGGTGGGTTAAAGGTACAGGTCAATGCAGGCAGGGGTCAGTAAACCAGAGGTGGGTTAAAGGTACAGGTCAGGCAGGCGGGGTCAGGGACAGGGGCAGCCAGAGTGGTCAGGCAGGCGGGGTCAGGGACAGAGGCAGGCAGAGTGGTCAGGCAGGCGGGGTCAGGGACATGGGAAGCCAGAGTGGTCAGGCAGGCGGGGTCAGAGTAAGGACAGGCAAGGGTCAAAACCAGAAGGGTGAGAAAAGCAGGAGCTGAAAGCAAAAAAACGCTGGTTGACTTGACAAACAAGACGAACTGGCATCAGACAAACAGAGAACACAGGTATAAATACACTGGGGATAATGGGAAAGATGGTCTACACCTGGAAGGGGGGGTGGAGACAATCACAAGGACAGGAGAAACAGATCAGGGTGTGACACATCCGTCAGTTTAAGATAGTTATATCTGTGTTTCAAACCACTGCATCCACGGTGGCAGAGCAGGGCGTTTTGTCAGGGGACTCATCTGAAGTCAGAACTGTCGACTTCTGTTTGTAGCGTCAGAACCAGTTTGGCTCCTAATTCATCTGACCCCACAATGGAAAGGGGAGATGCTCACGAGCACGAAGGTGTTCTCCATTTTTGTTGTGCCTAAAAGGGGTTAATCAATATGTGTAAAACATATTTCCAAAGCTTTCTTATATCTCCTACATGTAGGATAGACACTTTTGTTTGTGTTCTTCAATGTGTTTCTATGGGCTTAGATTAGTAGTAGTTCTATTAGCAGTAGTTCTATTAGTAGTAATTAGATTAGCAGTAGTGGTGTGTTTTATTGTGTTCTGTTGGACCTACAGACAGTTAGATTAGTAGTAGTGGTGTGTTTTAATGTGTTCTGTTGGACCTACAGACAGTTAGATTAGTAGTAGTGGTGTGTTTTAATGTGTTCTGTTGGACCTACAGACAGTTAGATTAGCAGTAGTGGTGTGTTTTAATGTGTTCTGTTGGACCTACAGACAGTTAGATTAGCAGTATTGGTGTGTTTTAATGTGTACATACAGACTGTTAGACTGTGCCTAGTTAAATGTGATGTATGTATGCTATATTTTTTTTTTTTTTATTTTTTACCTTTATTTAACTAGGCAAGTCAGTTAAGAACAAATTCTTATTTTCAATGACGGCCTAGGAACAGTGGGTTAACTGCCTGTTCAGGGGCAGAACGACAGATTTGTACCTTGTCAGCTCGGGGATTTGAACTTGCAACCTTCCGGTTACTAGTCCAACGCTCTAACCACTAGGCTACGCTGCCCCCCCAGGTAGGATAGAATACCTGTATGCACTGTAACTACAAAACAACATTTTATATGAAGATGTGGTTTGATTAAACTCTCCTTTTGTCTACAGATGCCTGTCATCTCACCCTGGACCCAAATACAGCACACCCAAACCTGATACTGTCTGAGGGGAACAGGAAGGTGACATTGGTGGAAGAGAAGCAGCATTATGAAGACCATCCAGACAGATTTGACTATCATTCCCACGTTGTCTGCGGAGAAGGCTTATCTGGAGGTCGTTATTACTGGGAGGTGGAGAATGATGGTGACCAGATTTACATCGGTGTGGTGTACAAAGGAATGAAGAGGAAGGGAGATGAGGATGACAGTTGGATTGGACTCAATAGGAAGTCCTGGTGTTTATTCTGCTCTGATAGTGGTTATGACTTTTACCATCCTGGAGTCAGTGTCAGAAGATCCATCTCTGATCCTGATTCTAACAGAGTTGGAGTGTATCTGGACTGGCCAGCTGGTACTTTGTCCTTCTATAGTGTGTCCTCCTCTGGTACACTGACACACCTTTACACAGAACACACCAGATTCACTGAACCCCTCTATCCTGGGTTTGGGTTTGAGGTTTCCTCCTCCTCAGTCACTCTGTGTCAGATAGATGATCAACACAATCAAAGGTGAGTCATCAATCTAGGTAACAATCATTCTAGGTAACATAATAACAAAATCCTCATGAATCATCCTACCAGGAATCAAGGTAAGACCCAGATTCCGACACATTGACTTGACAATGGTTTAATATTCCAACAGGGGCAGGCATTAGACGGGTCAAGGCAGGCAGGGGTCAGTAAACCAGAGGTGGGTTAAAGGTACAGGTCAATGCAGGCAGGGGTCAGTAAACCAGAGGTGGGTTAAAGGTACAGGTCAGGCAGGCGGGGTCAGGGACAGGGGCAGCCAGAGTGGTCAGGCAGGCGGGGTCAGGGACAGAGGCAGGCAGAGTGGTCAGGCAGGCGGGGTCAGGGACAGGGGTAGCCAGAGTGGTCAGGCAGGCGGGCTCAGAGTAAGGACAGGCAAGGGTCAAAACCAGAAGGGTGAGAAAAAGAGAAACTGGGAAAAGCAGGAGCTGAAAGCAAAAAACGCTGGTTGACTTGACAAGCAAGACAAACAAGACAAACTGGCATCAGACAAACAGAGAACACAGGTATAAATACACTGGGGATAATGGGAAAGATGGTCTACACCTGGAAGGGGGGGTGGAGACAATCACAAGGACAGGAGAAACAGATCAGGGTGTGACACATCCGTCAGTTTAAGATAGTTATATCTGTGTTTCAATCCACCGCATCCACGGTGGCAGAGCAGGGCGTTTTGTCAGGGGACTCATCTGAAGTCAGAACTGTCGACTTCTGTTTGTAGCGTCAGAACCGGTTTGGCTACAAACTCACCTGACCCCACAATGGAAAGGGGAGATGCTCACGAACACGACGGTGTTCTCCATTTTTGTTGTGCCTAAAAGGGGTTAATCAATATGTGTAAAACATATTTCCAAAGCTTTCTTATATCTCCTACATGTAGGATAGACACTTTTGTTTGTGTTCTTCAATGTGTTTCTATGGGCTTAGATTAGTAGTAGTTCTATTAGCAGTAGTTCTATTAGTAGTAATTAGATTAGCAGTAGTGGTGTGTTTTATTGTGTTCTGTTGGACCTACAGACAGTTAGATTAGTAGTAGTGGTGTGTTTTAATGTGTTCTGTTGGACCTACAGACAGTTAGATTAGTAGTAGTGGTGTGTTTTAATGTGTTCTGTTGGACCTACAGACAGTTAGATTAGCAGTATTGGTGTGTTTTAATGTGTACATACAGACTGTTAGACTGTGCCTAGTTAAATGTGATGTATGTATGCTATATTTTTTTTTTTTTTTTTTTTTACCTTTATTTAACTAGGCAAGTCAGTTAAGAACAAATTCTTATTTTCAATGACGGCCTAGGAACAGTGGGTTAACTGCCTGTTCAGGGGCAGAACGACAGATTTGTACCTTGTCAGCTCGGGGATTTGAACTTGCAACCTTCCGGTTACTAGTCCAACGCTCTAACCACTAGGCTACGCTGCCCCCCCAGGTAGGATAGAATACCTGTATGCACTGTACCTACAAAACAACATTTTATATGAAGATGTGGTTTGATTAAACTCTCCTTTTGTCTACAGATGCCTGTCATCTCACCCTGGACCCAAATACAGCACACCCAAACCTGATACTGTCTGAGGGGAACAGGAAGGTGACATTGGTGGAAGAGAAGCAGCATTATGAAGACCATCCAGACAGATTTGATTATTATCCTGACGTTGTCTGCAGAGAAGGCTTATCTGGATGTCGTTATTACTGGGAGGTGGAGAATGATGGTGACCAGATTTACATCGGTGTGGTGTACAAAGGAATGAAGAGGAAGGGAGATGAGGATGACAGTTGGATTGGACTCAATAGGAAGTCCTGGTGTTTATTCTGCTCTGATAGTGGTTATGACTTTTACCATCCTGGAGTCAGTGTCAGAAGATCCATCTCTGATCCTGTTTCTAACAGAGTTGGAGTGTATCTGGACTGGTCAGCTGGTACTTTGTCCTTCTATAGTGTGTCCTCCTCTGGTACACTGACACACCTTTACACAGAACACGCCAGATTCACTGAACCCCTCTGTCCTGGGTTTGGGTTTGAGGTTTCCTCCTCCTCAGTCACTCTGTGTCAGATAGATGATCAACACAATCAAAGGTGAGTCATCAATCTAGGTAACAATCATTCTAGGTAACATAATAACAAAATCCTCATGAATCATCCTACCAGGAATCAAGTTAAGACCCAGATTCAGACACATTGACTTGACAATGGTTTGATGTTCCAACAGGGGCAATAGACAGGTCAAGGCAGGCAGGGGTCAGTAAACCAGAGGTGGGTTAAAGGTACAGGTCAATGCAGGCAGGGGTCAGTAAACCAGAGGTGGGTTAAAGGTACAGGTCAGGCAGGCGGGGTCAGGGACAGGGGCAGCCAGAGTGGTCAGGCAGGCGGGGTCAGGGACAGAGGCAGGCAGAGTGGTCAGGCAGGCGGGGTCAGGGACATGGGAAGCCAGAGTGGTCAGGCAGGCGGGGTCAGAGTAAGGACAGGCAAGGGTCAAAACCAGAAGGGTGAGAAAAGCAGGAGCTGAAAGCAAAAAAACGCTGGTTGACTTGACAAACAAGACGAACTGGCATCAGACAAACAGAGAACACAGGTATAAATACACTGGGGATAATGGGAAAGATGGTCTACACCTGGAAGGGGGGGTGGAGACAATCACAAGGACAGGAGAAACAGATCAGGGTGTGACACATCCGTCAGTTTAAGATAGTTATATCTGTGTTTCAAACCACTGCATCCACGGTGGCAGAGCAGGGCGTTTTGTCAGGGGACTCATCTGAAGTCAGAACTGTCGACGTGCCAACTTCTGTTTGTAGCGTCAGAACCGGTTTGGCTACAAACTCACCTGACCCCACAATGGAAAGGGGAGATTCTCACGAACACGATGGTGTTCTCCATTTTTGTTGTGCCTAAAAGGGGTTAATCAATATGTGTAAAACATATTTCCAAAGCTTTCTTATATCTCCTACATGTAGGATAGACACTTTTGTTTGTGTTCTTCAATGTGTTTCTATGGGCTTAGATTAGTAGTAGTTCTATTAGCAGTAGTTCTATTAGTAGTAATTAGATTAGCAGTAGTGGTGTGTTTTATTGTGTTCTGTTGGACCTACAGACAGTTAGATTAGTAGTAGTGGTGTGTTTTAATGTGTTCTGTTGGACCTACAGACAGTTAGATTAGTAGTAGTGGTGTGTTTTAATGTGTTCTGTTGGACCTACAGACAGTTAGATTAGCAGTAGTGGTGTGTTTTAATGTGTTCTGTTGGACCTACAGACAGTTAGATTAGCAGTATTGGTGTGTTTTAATGTGTACATACAGACTGTTAGACTGTGCCTAGTTAAATGTGATGTATGTATGCTATATTTTTTTTTTTTTTTTTTTTTACCTTTATTTAACTAGGCAAGTCAGTTAAGAACAAATTCTTATTTTCAATGACGGCCTAGGAACAGTGGGTTAACTGCCTGTTCAGGGGCAGAACGACAGATTTGTACCTTGTCAGCTCGGGGATTTGAACTTGCAACCTTCCGGTTACTAGTCCAACGCTCTAACCACTAGGCTACGCTGCCCCCCCAGGTAGGATAGAATACCTGTATGCACTGTAACTACAAAACAACATTTTATATGAAGATGTGGTTTGATTAAACTCTCCTTTTGTCTACAGATGCCTGTCATCTCACCCTGGACCCAAATACAGCACACCCAAACCTGATACTGTCTGAGGGGAACAGGAAGGTGACATTGGTGGAAGAGAAGCAGCATTATGAAGACCATCCAGACAGATTTGACTATCATTCCCACGTTGTCTGCAGAGAAGGCTTATCTGGAGGTCGTAATTACTGGGAGGTGGAGAATGATGGTGACCAGATTTACATCGGTGTGGTGTACAAAGGAATGAAGAGGAAGGGAGATGAGGATGACAGTTGGATTGGACTCAATAGGAAGTCCTGGTGTTTATTCTGCTCTGATAGTGGTTATGACTTTTACCATCCTGGAGTCAGTGTCAGAAGATCCATCTCTGATTCTGGTTCTAACAGAGTTGGAGTGTATCTGGACTGGCCAGCTGGTATTTTGTCCTTCTATAGTGTGTCCTCCTCTGGTACACTGACACACCTTGATTCAGAACACGCCAGATTCACTGAACCCCTCTATCCTGTGTTTGGGTTTTACTCCTCCTCCTCAGTGACCCTGTGTCAGATAGATGATCAACACAATCAAAGGTGAGTCATCAATCTAGGTAACAATCATTCTAGGTAACATAATAACAAAATCCTCATGAATCATCCTACCAGGAATCAAGTTAAGACCCAGATTCAGACACATTGACTTGACAATGGTTTGATGTTCCAACAGGGGCAGGCATTAGACGGGTCAAGGCAGGCAGGGGTCAGTAAACCAGAGGTGGGTTAAAGGTACAGGTCAATGCAGGCAGGGGTCAGTAAACCAGAGGTGGGTTAAAGGTACAGGTCAAGGCAGGCAGGGGTCAGTAAACCAGAGGTGGGTTAAAGGTACAGGTCAAGGCAGGCAGGGGTCAGTAAACCAGAGGTGGGTTAAAGGTACAGGTCAGGCAGGCGGGGTCAGGGACAGGGGCAGCCAGAGTGGTCAGGCAGGCGGGGTCAGGGACAGAGGCAGGCAGAGTGGTCAGGCAGGCGGGGTCAGGGACAGGGGAAGCCAGAGTGGTCAGGCAGGCGGGGTCAAGCCTTTATAAGTTATATTTAGTTTAATCACTGTCCTCCTGCTTCTCCAACACCAGAGACCACGGTGGAGAGTGTTGGAGCAAGCCTGGACCTGAGAAATGTGAGTGTTAACTAATAATTGTTTTAAAATCAAAATACGATAAAAGCTTTCATTATAGTTTAGTCCCAGGCAAGGAACACAATCATGATCTACTTGGTCAAAACAAACTTAGAGGTAGATTCAGCAATATGACGTAGATTCAAAAGTAAACAGCATAGTGGGTCAATTTCTACAACAACAAAGAGCGTTGGAGCACAAAGGCTAAACTTCTCTGCTGTTTTGGTCCCGTGACTAACAGTCTGTAAGAGAGTGAAGAGAACCCTTGCACATGGGCAGATACTGTGTGTGACTGTGTGAGAGAGAAGTCAGGCATCTTGCTCATCACAATATCTGTGGTGCTGCTCGTACATCATCATTTAGCTGACTCTACCTTTAAGCTCTCATCCTAGGATCTACCAGAAATCAGACCCCCAACATCTACAAAACATGGACCAGAACGATGTTGTTTCCTGCTTCCACAAACATTAATTAATATAACACTAATGTCAGATTATGGTATGCTAATGAGTGTACATTCTGAGACTGTTGCTCACTTATATTCATTTTTATTACAAGTCTATTTAATAATTATTAATTCATTATTACATTAGATTGTCCTTTTTAAATAACAACTACTTTTGACTTCAGGGATTCCTCAGAGCTGTAAGACTTGTGAACATGTTGAGGTAAGTCATAATGTCAATTCTTACTTTTACATACCAAAAGGAGTCAGGCTCAGTCTCAAAGCCAGGTGTGTACTGACCTACCATTCATACTGGGATATAGACAGTCCTGTGTTCTGCTTTAGTAATATAAACACAGTCTCAAAGCCAGGTGTGTTCTGACCAACCATTCATACTGGGAAATAGACAGTCCTGTGTTCTGCTTTAGTAATATAAACACAGTCTCAAAGCCAGGTGTGTACTGACCAACCATTCATACTGGGATATAGACAGTCCTGTGTTCTGCTTTAGTAATATAAACACAGTCTCAAAGCCAGGTGTGTACTGACCAACCATTCATACTGGGATATAGACAGTCCTGTGTTCTGCTTGTAGGCATGCAGGATTTTAGCTGTTGTCATATTTTGTCATTAGACAGTTTAATTGATAAATCACCAGCATTCTATGTAACATTGAATAAATACATTAGATGAGTTACTTTGGTTACTGGGCCAGTTTCCCAGACACAGATTAAGTCTAGTCCTGGACCTTAAAGAACTTTCTATTGAAACTTCCATTGAGCTTGCTTTTTAGTCCAGCACTAGACTCAAATCTGTGTAAAGGAAACAGGCCCCATATGTATTACTTATGTGTTCAGGACTCCACACACTGGCTTCAGATTGAACCCTTGACTTCCACTGTCCAGGGAGTGACAATGTTCAGGTAAAATAACTACTTTTAACATTTCATTCCACCTGCTAGTGTATTTCCCCATTACCTTTGGGAATAGTCTTCTAATCCAACCTCTCCATTTGACCATTGACCCTCTCTACCATATCTTGTTGTTGCCCTCAGACACAGGACACCCAAAGGGAGTTATGAGTGCACAGTGTCTGGGCTCCGCTGGCTGTGTGAGAGAGATGTCATTCTGAAGTATCACTTCAGGAACTGGAAACCCTACAGTCAACTTCTGCAAGACATGCAGTACACACGAGGTGGTCCATTGCTGGACATCACTATGGAGTTAGGTGAACTGGAGGAAGTTCATCTGCCACACTTTGTCTGTTTAGGTAAAACCATATAGAAATAGTATTCAGAAAGACATTTCCATGCAACTGAGTTTCACTTCCTGAATGAATGAATGAACTATTCTGGGAGTTTGAGTTTACTGTGATCTGGTACTGCATATTCTTTGTGTTTTAGTTGGATGAATAATACAATATTTGTATTTTTGTCTCCTTTTTATTGTGTCATTCAGGGACCAACCTTTCCCTGATGAATGAGATGAAGATTCTTTGTGTTGAGGAACATGGAGTGTCTTTTGAAGAAGTGCATGAGATCATCAGATTCCATGCTAAGATTCTCCATTCCAAGTTCTCACTTATCTCTACTATACTGAAAATATATAACCGTGTATCTCTGATACTGAAATATATATTTTCTTGGAACGTCCACTGTGACGTGGTCCTCTATTTGGCAGTAAAAAGGTCAACAGTAATTTCAAGGCTGTACCTGCTCCTCAGAAACTCCAGTCAGAAAGAGGTGAGCCACTATCATTGAAGTGACAACAGTATGTTGAAACTTACTAAAGGAAAGCTGATAGTTTGTTGAAAATCTCTAGATTACAAAGACAACATGCAGCTCTGTGAGAAATCTATTTCTGTTGTAACATTCATTAAATAAGTAAACATGAGAGATACAAACCAATGACTTGAGGGCCAGTCAACATGGTTTACTGTAGGACCTGGACTAGTCCTGATTAATAAAGACTGTCTTCAAAAACAATGACATCTCCTCCAGGACTTGATGTAGATTAGCCTGGTTCTGAATGACCCAATGACATCTCCTCCAGGACTTGATGTAGATTAGCCTGGTTCTGAATGACCCAATGACATCTCCTCCAGGACTTGATGTAGATTAGACTGGTTCTGAATGACCCAATGACATCTCCTCCAGGACTTGATGTAGATTAGTCTGGTTCTGAATGACCCAATGACATCTCCTCCAGGACTTGATGTAGATTAGCCTGGTTCTGAATGTCCCAATGACATCTCCTCCAGGACTTGATGTAGATTAGCCTGGTTCTGAATGACCCAATGACATCTCCTCCAGGACTTGATGTAGATTAGCCTGGTTCTGAATGTCCCAATGACATCTCCTCCAGGACTTGATGTAGATTAGCCTGGTTCTGAATGTCCCAATGACATCTCCTCCAGGACTTGATGTAGATTAGCCTGGTTCTGAATGGCCCAATGACATATCCTCCAGGACTTGATGTAGATTAGCCTGGTTCTGAATGACCCAGACTGTTTTTCTATGTCTGTGAAACCATCCCTAAATGTGAATATGTGATATGTTCAGGTCGTTATTGTAAAATAGAATGTTTTCTCAATACTTTTATTTTAGGATTCTGAATGTCTGAAATGTAAATGTACAAATGTAGTTATATTGTAACCTGACTCTCTCAGGTGCTGTGTCGGGGGCAGGGCGTCCGGCTGAGAGCAGTCTGACTGGTTCTCCAGAGCAGCAGCTGCGTTCTGTACGGACAGAGTTTGTGAAACGAGTATCAGGACCTGTCCTGAATGGTCTGCTAGACGGACTCCTGCAACAAACAGTCATCAACCAGGAGGAAATGGAGTCAGTGAAGGTGATAGCTGAGAGGGCAGAGAAGGCACGTGACATCATCGACATGGTGTTGAGAAAAGGAAATGAGTCAAGTTCCAGGATGATCATCTTTCTTGGGGAGCTGGACCCCTGTCTTTGGACAGAGCTTCAGATCAACAGTTGTAGTCAACCCCTGGAGGTGGGGAGACCAGGCAGAGTAGACAGAAAGGATGGTTCAACATGTTCTTGCTGTCTGTTGCTTTAATTCAGGGTCACAAAAACGTGCAGAAAATGGCAATCAAACATGACCACTATAATAACAATAAACTTACTGAAGGACCAACCACACAGCCTCTCTCCTTCTGCAGCCTCCTGGAAGTGTGGATCTTCTAGCAGGGGGGTCAGTCAGTCCTCCACTAGGTACCTAGCTGGACCCCTATCTAGCAGGAGGGTCAGTCAGTCCTCCACTAGGTACCTAGCTGGACCCCTATCTAGCAGGAGGGTCAGTCCTCCACTAGGTACCTAGCTGGACCCCTATCTAGCAGGAGGGTCAGTCAGTCCTACACTAGGTACCTAGCTGGACCCCTATCTAGCAGGAGGGTCAGTCAGTCCTCCACTAGGTACCTAGCTGGACCTCTATCTAGCAGGAGGGTCAGTTAGTCCTCCACTAGGTACCTAGCTGGACCCCTATCTAGCAGGAGGGTCAGTCAGTCCTCCACTAGGTACCTAGCTGGACCCCTATCTAGCAGGAGGGTCAGTTAGTCCTCCACTAGGTACCTAGCTGGACCCCTATCTAGCAGGAGGGTCAGTCAGTCCTCCACTAGGTACCTAGCTGGACCCCTATCTAGCAGGAGGGTCAGTCAGTCCTCCACTAGGTACCTAGCTGGACCCCTATCTAGCAGGAGGGTCAGTCAGTCCTCCACTAGGTACCTAGCTGGACCCCTATCTAGCAGGAGGGTCAGTCAGTCCTCCACTAGGTACCTAGCTGGACCAGTATCTAGCAGGAGGGTCAGTCAGTCCTCCACTAGGTACCTAGCTGGACCCCTATCTAGCAGGAGGGTCAGTTAGTCCTCCACTAGGTACCTAGCTGGACCTCTATCTAGCAGGAGGGTCAGTCAGTCCTACACTAGGTACCTAGCTGGACCTCTATCTAGCAGGAGAGTCAGTTAGTCCTACACTAGGTACCTAGCTGGACCCCTATCTAGCAGGAGGGTCAGTCAGTCCTACACTAGGTACCTAGCTGGACCCCTATCTAGCAGGAGAGTCAGTTAGTCCTCCACTAGGTACCTAGCTGGACCCCTATCTAGCAGGAGGGTCAGTCCTCCACTAGGTACCTAGCTGGACCCCTAAATAGCAGGAGGGTCAGTCAGTCCTCCACTAGGTACCTAGCTGGACCCCTATCTAGCAGGAGGGTCAGTCAGTCCTCCACTAGGTACCTAGCTGGACCCCTATCTAGCAGGAGGGTCAGTCCTCCACTAGGTACCTAGCTGGACCCCTATCTAGCAGGAGGGTCAGTCCTCCACTAGGTACCTAGCTGGACCCCTATCTAGCAGGAGGGTCAGTCAGTCCTACACTAGGTACCTAGCTGGACCCCTATCTAGCAGGAGGGTCAGTCCTCCACTAGGTACCTAGCTGGACCCCTATCTAGCAGGAGGGTCAGTTAGTCCTACACTAGGTACCTAGCTGGACCTCTATCTAGCAGGAGGGTTAGTTAGTCCTACACTAGGTACCTAGCTGGACCCCTATCTAGCAGGAGGGTCAGTCCTCCACTAGGTACCTAGCTGGACCCCTATCTAGCAGGAGGGTTAGTTAGTCCTACACTAGGTACCTAGCTGGACCCCTATCTAGCAGGAGGGTCAGTCCTCCACTAGGTACCTAGCTGGACCCCTATCTAGCAGGAGAGTCAGTTAGTCCTCCATTAGGTACCTAGCTGGACCCCTATCTAGCAGGGGGGTCAGTTAGTCCTACACTAGGTACCTAGCTGGACCCCTATCTAGCAGGAGGGTCAGTTAGTCCTCCACTAGGTACCTAGCTGGACCCCTATCTAGCAGGAGGGTCAGTCAGTCCTCCACTAGGTACCTAGCTGGACCCCTATCTAGCAGGAGGGTCAGTCAGTCCTCCACTAGGTACCTAGCTGGACCCCTATCTAGCAGGAGGGTCAGTCAGTCCTCCACTAGGTACCTAGCTGGACCCCTATCTAGCAGGAGGGTCAGTCAGTCCTCCACTAGGTACCTAGCTGGACCCCTATCTAGCAGGAGGGTCAGTCAGTCCTCCACTAGGTACCTAGCTGGACCCCTATCTAGCAGGAGGGTCAGTCAGTCCTCCACTAGGTACCTAGCTGGACCCCTATCTAGCAGGAGGGTCAGTCAGTCCTCCACTAGGTACCTAGCTGGACCCCTATCTAGCAGGAGGGTCAGTCAGTCCTCCACTAGGTACCTAGCTGGACCCCTATCTAGCAGGAGGGTCAGTCAGTCCTCCACTAGGTACCTAGCTGGACCCCTATCTAGCAGGAGGGTCAGTCCTCCACTAGGTACCTAGCTGGACCCCTATCTAGCAGGAGGGTCAGTTAGTCCTCCACTAGGTACCTAGCTGGACCCCTATCTAGCAGGAGGGTCAGTCCTCCACTAGGTACCTAGCTGGACCTCTATCTAGCAGGAGGGTCAGTCCTCCACTAGGTACCTAGCTGGACCTCTATCTAGCAGGAGGGTCAGTCAGTCCTCCACTAGGTACCTAGCTGGACCCCTTTCTAGCAGGAGGGTCAGTCAGTCCTCCACTAGGTACCTAGCTGGACCCCTATCTAGCAGGAGGGTCAGTCCTCCACTAGGTACCTAACTGGACCCCTATCTAGCAGGAGGGTCAGTCATCCACTAGGTACCTAGCTGGACCCCTATCTAGCAGGAGGGTCCTTCAGTCCTAGACACATTCAACATAAATGTATTTTATGAATATATTGTACAGTGTTGGCCTGTTAGAGGTTCATGAGAGAGACTGAACATCAACACAACCACCTCAGACTATCAGCAGCTTTCTCAGTGAGAGCCTCACGTCTGGAACACATTGAGCATTGACAGACATAAGGAGCTGTGTAACCTGTCACTCCTTTACCAATGACTTGAGAGTGGCTGAAGGACAATCAGCCCCCATCTATACACAATGTTTTACCAAATGTTTTTTAATGTATTTTTTTATGTTTATCTACCTGCCCAGGGACTACATTTAAAAACTAGCTAGCTGGCTAAATCTGGCACATTTACAGAAATGTTGATTGATGTGCAAAATCCCTGTCAAATACATGTAATACATTCTGTGTGTGTCTTTGTTTAAACTGTGTATGTGAGTTGGTCTCTGATTACTGTGATTAGTTCAATGTAATGTCATCTACTATACATTCTAATCAGTCTGTTTTGGGGTTTGCAGAATCATTGTATATCATTGGTTACCCATCCTGTCATGTGACCACACAGATGTGACTGTCTATCTCAGTGGTTCCCATCCTATCATGTTACCTCACAGATGTGACTGTCTATCTCAGTGGTTCCCATCCTATCATGTTACCACACAGATGTGACTGTCTATCTCAGTGGTTCCCATCCTATCATGTTACCTCACAGATGTGACTGTCTATCTCAGTGGTTCCCATCCTATCATGTTACCTTCACAGATGTGACTGTCTATCTCAGCGGTTCCCATCCTATCATGTTACCACACAGATGTGACTGTCTATCTCAGCGGTTCCCATCCTATCATGTTACCTCACAGATGTGACTCTCTATCTCAGTGGTTCCCATCCTATCATGTTACCACACAGATGTGACTGTCTAGCTCAGTGGTTCCCAACCTATCATGTTACCACACAGATGTGACTGTCTATCTCAGCGGTTCCCATCCTATCATGTTACCACACAGATGTGACTGTCTATCTCAGCGGTTCCCATCCTATCATGTTACCTCACAGATGTGACTGTCTATCTCAGCGGTTCCCATCCTATCATGTTACCACACAGATGTGACTGTCTATCTCAGTGGTTCCCAACCTTTCCCATTCTGGAGACCATCAAATCACCGTCAAAAGCTCTTGAGGACCACCATTCACAGAGTCGCTGATATTTTTTCCACATCAGATATGTTGATGTTTAAATTCTGTCAATACATGTGAATGTAACAAGGCCTGTAAAAGTCTATTATCATAAACTATTTGTATCATGAAAAGGAATGTAAAATTGCTTATAATACCATTAATACTCCTGTTATTATTATTGAATAATAAAATACTACAATCTCTAAATAATTGCAGACCAGCTGCACCACCCCCACGGACCACAGGTTGGGAACCACTGGTCTAGAGTCCTTCTGCCAAACCTGGTTGTTGTGTCACACCGCCCTCTCCTGGTAGCACTGCAAAACATCACCTAAATAAATCAAATCAGGAAATAAAAAATGTAACTGCACTTTTACTAGTTAGAATCTTAATTTATAGACTGAATACTTGTATTAAGTGTATGAAGACTTTACATGACATAAATATCAACCAATAAACCTATAGGTGTTGAATCCACCCACTGTGTTGAAACAGGAAATCCATTTATAATGAAGTAGGGAAAGGGTCTCTTATTATTACAGCTCAATGGTGCCGCTACTTCGCTTCACCTCCGTTTCACCAGTAAGAATAACCAAGACCTAGAAACAATAAGGTCGTGACCTCGGTGATTTTCCTTCAAAATAAAGGTGATGATGATGAAAAATAATACAAATGGTTGAAATTTGTAACATTTTATGAGGAAATGTTAGCAGCCTTAGAATGTTGTTTAACAATATGAAAAAAGCAATGAAGTCAATATTCTTTATAGCACAAATAATAATATAGCATTGATATTTGTTAACAACATTAAAGCAATTATTACCAGAAAGTTGCCATGGTAACAGCAGTAATACAAATAACCAACAGAATGATCCAACATAAATCCAAGATGGCGTAGCAGTCAGACGTCTTTGTCCTGTCGTGTCCCTTGTATATATATTTTTATATCTTTTTCTTCACATTCTTTTAAAAATATTTTAAACCTCAACTTCTAAATACTCTCCTGCAACCCGCCTCACCCAATGTGGCGTGTGTCTGTTTTTTTTTCTAAAGTATTTCTACTTCGGATCTGGAATCCCTCAACTGAAGCTAGCCAGCTACCAGCTATCAGTCAGCAAACCACTGCTAGCGGTCATCAGCTAACCTTGAGCTCGGAAAGCTCTCGCCAGTTCATACAACGTGACTCAAACCAGAGCATAAAGGACCTATTTTTCTCTCCATATCCCCGGATTCCTACCGCAAACTCTCAACATTTTCATCTGGATCCTCGCAACTAGCTAACCGCACTACTGGTTCATAGCATTTGACAGACCAACACCTCACCAGTCTTCTTCTCTCTAAGATGAGATCTTGAAACTGAGATATCTCGTTCTCAAAACATAATCTGGGTTTACTGCCAAATTACAGCTACTGATAGTGAGGATTTGTACAGTCAGCCACTTGACGAACACACATTGGTTTATAGAACAGCACATGAATAAAACACAGACATTTGTTAAAAGAAAAGGAAACATAATTTCCCTAACAGTAATTTAAGTGTCTTTGTCCACAGACTAGGAGACAGGCCTCAGCATCTTCAGGTTAGGTGAAGAAGTGTCTTTGTCCACAGACTAGGAGACAGGCCTCAGCATCTTCAGATTAGGTGGAGAAGTGTCTTTGTCCACAGACTAGGAGACAGGCCTCAGCATCTTCAGATTAGGTGGAGAAGTGTCTTTGTCCACAGACTAGGAGACAGGCCTCAGCATCTTCAGATTAGGTGGAGAAGTGTCTTTGTCCACAGACTAGGAGACAGACCTCAGCATCTTCAGATTAGGTGCTACAAGACAGAGGATGGAGGAGAAGGGAAGAGAGAGATCAGAAAGTATGGAGAAGAAGGAGGAGTGAGATACACCTGAGATAATGATGTGATGATAGTCCTATGATACACCTGAGATAAGGATGTGATGATGGTCCTATGATACACCTGAGATAATGATGTGATGATGGTCCTATGATACACCTGAGATAATGATGTGATGATGGTCCTATGATACACCTGAGATAATGATGTGATGATGGTCCTATGATACACCTGAGATGATGTGATGATGGTCCTATGATACACCTGAGATAATGATGTGATGATGGTCCTATGATACACCTGAGATAATGATGTGATGATGGTCCTATGATACACCTGAGATAATGATGTGATGATGGTCCTATGATACACCTGAGATAATGATGTGATGATGGTCCTATGATACACTTGAGATAATGATGTGATGATGGTCCTATGATACACTTGAGATAATGATGTGATGATGGTCCTATGATACACCTGAGATAATGATGTGATGATGGTCCTATGATAGAACTATACTAAGATACATTTATTACAGGCAGCAACACAAAAACATGCTTCCATTCTGAAAAATACTTTCTCTTTGATCTGGGTAGCTATGTTTTTATTTGACCTATATTTAATCATCCCACATATTCAAGGGAGGGAGAAAAGAAAAGGGTCTTACCTAGATTCACTCAAGTACTTAACAAGATGGTGTTCATGTTCACTGAGAGCTTTGAGACAAGCTCCCATCACTTCTGGTCCTTTAGGGAGGACTGCATTCAGTAGTTCTCTCATTTGCTCCTGTTCAGTTGTTTCAGCTGTTATTCTGGAGTACTCTTCATCACCAATCATGCCCTTTGACGACAGAACATCTGCTATTGGCATTGGGTTTTTGACTCCCTGAATGAGTTTAGCCCTGTGTTTCTTCAGAAACTCCTCAGCAGGAATCCCAGGGAGTGTTAATGCTGAAGGGAGGTGAATTAAATGAATATGGCTTTAGGGTGAACAGCAGCTGTTTCTACATCTAACAGTCTCTCTAGTTATCATTCTTCTGATAGTCATTTCTTGTATAGAGCTGACTCCAGGGTTGTAGTCAATTCATATTCAAGTCAGTCAATTTAAACACATTTTTTTCTTCCCACTAGTCATTGAAAATAGATGCCATTTTCCAGTTATTGAATTGGAATATCAGTTTACTTCCTGAATTGACTGACTTATTTGGAATTGACGCCTACCCTGGCTGACACGATTGTCTATTCTACATAACATACAGAGCCTTGCAAAAGTGTTCATACCCCTTGGATTTCTCTGTTGTGTTATATAGTGGGATTAAAAAGGATTTAATTGTAATGTTTTGTCATCAATCTACTGAAAATACTCTGTAATGTCAAAGTGGACCTGTCCTCCATATATACTACATCTGGAAGGTCCCTCAGTCAAGTATCGCATTTCAAGCACAGATTCAACTATATACAAAGACCAAGGATGTTTCTGAAAGCCTCATATTCACCGCCTTCGAAAAGTATTCAGACCCCTTGACTTTTTCCACATGTTGTAAGGTTACAGCCTTATTCTAAAATAGATGACAAAAAAAATCCGGAGCAATCTAGTGGCTCAGACCCTGGTTTAATTCCTGGCTGTATCACAACCCGCCGTGATTGGGAGTCCCATAGGGCGGCGCACAATTGGCCCAACGTTGTCCGGGTTAGGCCGTCATTGTAAATAAGAATTTCTTCTTAACTGACTTGCCTAGTTAAATAAAAAACATCAACAAACAATACCCCATAACGACATCACATAACCCCATAACGAATTCACAATACCCCATAATGACATCACTATACCCCATACTGACATCACAATACCCCATAACGACATCACAATACCCTATAATGACATCACAATACCCCATAATGACATCACAATACCCCATAACGACAAAGCGAAAACAGGTGTAGACATTTTTTGCAAATGTAAGTATTCAGACCATTTGCTATGAGACTCGAAATTTAGCTCAGTTGCATCCTGTTTCCATTGATCATCCTAAAATGTTTCTACAACTTGATTGGAGTCCACCTGTGATAAATTCAATTGATTGGACATGATTTAGAAAGGCACACACCTGTCTATATAAGGTCCCACAGTTGACAGTGCATGTCAGAGCAAAAAAACAAGCCATGAGGTCTCAGGAATTGTCATAGAGCTCTGATATAGGATTGTGTTGAGGCACAGATCTGGGGAAGGGTACCAAAACATTTCTGCAGCGTTGAAGGTCCCCAAGAACACAGTGGCCTCCATCATTCTTAAATGAAAGGAGTTTGGAACCACCAAGACTCTTCTTAGAGCTGGCCGATCCCGGCCAAACTGAACAATTGGGGGAGAAGAGCCTTGGCCGGGGATGTGACCAAGAACCTGGTGGTCACTCTGACAGAGCTCCAGAGTTCCTCTGTGGAGATGGGAGAACCTTCCAGAAGGACAACCATCTCTGCAGCACTCCACCAATCAGGCCTTAATAGTAGAGTGGGCAGACGGAAGCGACTCCTCAGTAAACGGCAGATGACAGCCTGCTTGGAGTTTGCCAAAAGAGTTTGCTGTTGAACTCTTTGGCCTGACTGGCAAGTGTTACATCTGGAAGAAACCTGGCACCATCCCTACAGTGAAGCATGGTGGTGGCAGCGTCATGCTGTGGGGATGTTTTTCAGCGGCAGGGACTGGGAGACTAGTCAGGATCGAGGGAAAGATGAACATTCAAAGAGATCCTTGATGAAATCCTGCTCCAGAGTGCTCAGGACCTCAGACTGGTGCGAAGGTTCACCTTCCAACAGGACAACAACCCAAAGCACACAGACAAGACAATGCAGGAGTGGCTTCGGGACAAGTCTCTGAATGTCCATAAGAGGCCCAGCCAGGGCCCGGACTTGAACCCAATCCAACATCTCTGGAGAGACCTGAAAATAGCTGTGCAGCGACGCTCCCCATCCAACCTGACAGAGCTTGAACGGATCTGCAGAGAAGAATGGAAAAAACTTCCCAAATACAGGTGTGCCAAGCTTGTAGTGTCATACCCAAGAAGATTCTAGGCTGTAATCGCTGCCAAAGGTGCTTCAACAAAGTACTGAGTAAAGGGTCGGAATACTTATGTAAGGAAACACCCCCCTGAAATGGACAAAAATGAATAGGAAGTTATTGGCACCATATGAAACATGAACACAATGTACAATACCACTCAATTCGGCGTCGTTTCATTCAAAACTGATTGCAAATGCCATATGGCAAATGCCAAGTGTAACACTGCAAAAATCCAATAGATGGCGAATGCGCTTTACCGTAATTTTTCATATTGCAAATGTAACACAAGTCAAGACACCCTTAAAAAAGCTTAACCTGTTTGGGCTATAGGGGGCGTTTTGGAAAAACTGGAAAATATGTGCAAATTTTCAAACGGCCTCTTAATCAATTGTTGCTCTTACAATATGCATATTGTTAATACTATTGGATAGAAAAGAGTCTCTAGTTTCTAAAACCGTTTTAATTTTTTCTCTGAGTGGAACACAAGTCCTTTGGCAGCACTTTCCCCGACCAGGAAGTAAAATGCAAGATGTTTATGCTCGCTTCAACGCTCTGCCTATACATGGTCATGCCACTTATGACCCGAAACACACCTCGTACGCCTTCCTCTGGGTGTCAAGAGTACGTCAGAGGAGAAATCTTGCGTTTATCTTGTTTTGACGTGAAATAAGACCTATTTCTTTGACATGACCGTCAATTTCAGGAAGTCAGAAGCGCGCGACTTGGGAGAGATATCATGTTTTGTTTTGCTGCCGTTTCGGATGTGAACTATCTCCAGCTCGGATTTGATTTGATAAATGAGACCATCTCATCATAATGTATGTTTTTTCAATATAGTTTAACTTCTTGCAACTATAGGGGGTGCTGTTCCGCATTAGCATTTTTTGGTCTCCAAATTAAACTGCCTCGTGCTCAATTCTTGATCGTACAATATGCATATTATTGTTATTATTGGATAGAAAACACTTTCTAGTTTCTATAGCCGTTGGAATTTTGTCTCTGAGTGGTACAGAACTACTTCTACATCACTTTTCCTGACAGGGAGTCAGATTTCAGAAATTTTTACCCCTGATCTGGGATCGGTTTTAAGGTGCCAGTAGATGCTATAGAGAAACCGACACTGCCTACGTCTTCCTCTGGGTGTCAGTACGTCATCACGTTTTGAATGGATTCGATTGCGCAATCAGAGCCACTATAAAACACGAAAACGTAGAAGTACCGCTCTCTTCCTGCATGCGTCATGCGCAAAATGGACATCAGACCTGCCTCCTTCCAAATCGTTGTTTAGAGAGTGATATTTCTCCGGTCATGTTTTTAGTCGTTATAGTTGTTAAAAACATCATAATGTAGTTAATTTGAACCGTTTTATAGCAATTTATATCCGTTTAGTGCGATTTTGAGGAATTTCTTTGTCGTGCACTCTGAAACTTTGGACACGTTTCGGGGTCCCGTTCGATCGTTAGTGGATATTTCGAAGGACAGAGGACATCTATCGACCAAAAGAAGATTCGACCCAAGAAAGGATTCTTTGCCCAAGATTCTGATGGAAGAACAGCTCACAGTAAGAACAATTTATGATGATAAATCGTGTTTCTGTCGATAAATGTTAAACGTTTATGTCGCCATCTTGTTTGCTATAGCTTCGCTTGGCGCAACCTGTATTGAAAAGTAAGGATAATTTAAAAAATGTAAATCAGCGATTGCATTAAGAACTAATTTGTCTTTCGATTCCTGTCAACCCTGTATTTTTTAGTCAAGTATATGATTAGCTTTCAATTAAACTAGATCACTCTGAAAGATGACGTCAGACATTTTGAGGCTTGATTTCCTAGTATTTTCATTGTGTAACCATGGTTTTGTATGGCTAAATATGCACATTTTCGAACAAACTGTATATGTATGTTGTAAAATGATGTTACAGGAGTGTCATCGGAAGAATTCTGAGAAGGTTAGTGAAAAAATTAATATATTTTGGCGGTGATTACGTTATAGCGCTCTTTGGCTGGAATCGATGCTCTGGTAACGTTTTCACATGTGGTATGCTAACTTATCGATTTATTGTGTTTTCGCTGTAAAACGCTTAGAAAATCTGAAATATTGTCTGGAATCACAAGATCTGGGTCTTTCCATTGCTATGCTTTGTCTATTCTTATGAAATGTTTTATTAAGAGTAAATTGGTCATACATGTCGCTCTCTATAGTAATTCTAGTCGTCTTGTGATGGTCGGTGCAATTGTAAACTGTGATTTCTACCTGAAATATGCACTTTTTTCTAACAAAACCTATCCTATACCATAAATATGTTATCAGACTGTCATCTGAAGAGGTTTTTTCTTGGTTAGTGGCTATCAATATCTTAGTTTAGCCGAATTGGTGATAGCACCTGAAGTAGTAAGAAACTGATGGAGTTAGAAAAGTGGTGTATTTTGCTAACGTGTTTAGCTAATAGATTTACATATTTTGTCTTCCCTGTAAAACATTTTAAAAATCTGAAATGGTGGCTTTATTCACAAGATCTGTATCTTTCATCTGGTGTCTTGGACTTGTGATTTAATGATATTTAGATGCTACTATCTACTTGTGAAGCTATGCTAGCTATGCTAATCAGTGTGTGGGGGGTGATCCCGGACCCGGGGTAGAGGCTCGTTAGAGGTTAATCAGATTATTTGAATTTTTTGGGGAGTTTTGCCGTGTTCCGTAATGTTTACTTTGTTTACGTTGGAGAGATCCGTGCCACTCGACTAGTACCCCTGCTAAATGAAGATGGAAAGTTGCCATTCTGAATGGATTGAACGACTCTTCTGGACTAAGGACAACTTGATCAACATTCTGATGAAAGATCAGCCAAAGTAAGACCAAATTTATAATGTTATTTCATATATCTGTCGTGCATGTCAACTGGTCGCGCGCGCCCAAGTGTGTCTGTCTGGCGTGGCTATGCTAATTTAGCGCTACATTTAGTTTTCGATGTAAAACATTTAATAAATCGGAAATATTGTCTGGAATCACAAGAATCCTGTTTTTCAATTGCTGCACAGTATGTATTTCTCAGAAATGTTTTATGAGGAGTAATTAGGTATTTGATGTTGGTGTCTGTAAATGTTATGGCTGCTTTCTGATTGTAGCTGAAATGTAATTTATGATTTATACCATAAATATACACATTTTTCAAAAAAAACATATGCTATACAATAAATATGTTATCAGACTGTGATCTTATGAAGTTGTTTCTTGGTTTAGTGGCTATATATATCTTCATTTGGTCGAATTAGTGATAGCTGGTGATGGACGTAAAAACTGATTGGTGTTAGAAAGTGGTGTCTTTTGCTAAGGTGGTTAGCTAATAGATTTACATATTTTGTCTTCCCTGTAAAACATTTTAAAAATCGGACATGTTGGTTAGATTCACAAGATGTCTGCCTTTCATATGCTGTATTGGACTTGTTAATGTGTGAAAGTTAAATATTTTAAAAAAATATTTTTTTTGAATTTGCCGCTCTGCCTTTTCAATGGAATGTGGGAGGGGTGCCGCTAGCGGCACCCCTGGCCCAAAAAGGTTAATGGACCGTTTTTCGAAATTATTTTGATTTTTATGTCAATTACACATGTATAAGAACTGTATGAACATACTTTTGTCAAATTTTATTATCATAATTATTATTCTTTTTTTACTAGTCCATAAGGCATATGTTTTGTCCATTTGCAATATGATTTCATAAGAAGTCAAAAGTCGAAAATAATGATAAAAAAAATAAAACATCCAAAATGACAAGGGGCGCCCCCTTATGGATGGGCAAGGGTGGGGGGTGCTCCCTACCCAACCGTTGACCCCTTGCTCCCCACTAAAGAAATTGTAATCACCAGGTGCACGGCTGTCCATTTGCAATATGTTTCAATGGGCAATTACCATCACGAATTTGACATGCTCAAAAATACTGCAGAAATGCAAAAGTGACTGACCCGATGAACTCGGGATGGCCGGGCAGTGATAGTGGTTCCTCTCCATCGCTCATGGTGTTGATTTCATCATGTCCATTTGGTGATGTTTTTTCACTGTTGAATCATATTGCAAATGTACAGACATCCATTTTTTAAACCTCCACAAATCACTCAGGCTGGCCCCCATTGACTTGGGGCCGTAGTATAGTGCTCCCATAGCGGGCATGGAAGTCTGGATGCCCCCTAAAAGCATTTAAAACCATATTGAAAATCGTGCCTGGTAACCCAAAACATGAAACATAGAATATTTTAGAGAAGAAAAAACAGATTTTTTTAAAACTTTTTTTGAAAACCTCCATAAACCACTCAGGCCGGCCCCCATGGACTTTGGGCCATAGTATAGTGGTCCCATAGCGGGCATGGAAGTCTGGATGCTCCCTAAAAGCTTTTAAAACTGTTTTGAAATCGTGCCTGGTAACACAAAACATGAAACATAGCCTATAATACTGCAGAAATGCAAAATTGACTGGCCTGATGAACTCGGGATGGCCGGGCAGTGATAGTGGTTCCTCTCCATCGCTCGTTGTGTTGATTTCATCATGTCCATTTGGTGATGTTTTTTCAGTGTTGAATCATTTTGCAAATGTACAGTTGCATTTGCAATATGTTTCAATGGGCATTTACCATCACGAATTTGACATGCTCAAAACTCCTGCAGAAATTCAAAATTGACTGGCCTTGATGAACTCGAGATGGCCGGGTAGTGAGAGTGGTTCCTCTCCATCGCTCGTTGTGTTGATTTCATCATGTCCATTTGGTGATGTTTTTTCACTGTTGAATCATATTGCAAATGTACTGTGCATTTGCAATATGTTTCAATGGGCATATACCATCACGAATATGACATGCTCAAAACTCCCGCAGGAATAAGAAATTGACTGGGCCGATGAACTCGGGATGGCCGGACAGTGATTCTGGTTTCTCTCCATCGCTCGTTGGTGTTGATTTCAGAATGTCATTTCGGTGATGGTACCTCACTGTTTAAACATATTGCAAATGTACAAAAGTCAACTAGCAAGTCAGTGTCCATCAGTCAATTAGATATTTTCAGACACCAAACTGATACAAACTGACACCCACTTCTTTCAACTCGTTTAGAAGCCAACTATCACATATTTCCGAGCAGGCCCAAAATTCACAGGGCCTTCTATTTAAACCACAATAAAAACATATAACACATAGTTACGTTCTAACTGCGGGTCCAGTTCTGACATTATATGTAGACCTATGTGAGGTGACCTCAAATCCAAAGTTTCGGCTCGATAGGTTATTCAGTGCCTGAGCAAGACCTTAATTGGTGCTGAAAATCCACCTTTTTCCATGCCTTGCTACGGGGTCCTTGAATGAGCTATCGGACAGAAATGTTGGGGTCCATCTATATGGGCCGAGCCGGTTTCAATGCACCTAGTCTTGCAACTCTGGGACTTTTCTAAATATCGTCATTTTCGTATTGGTCCAAATGAATTGAAGTTATTGCAAATGTACAAGGCTGTTTCTCGGTCTCAGAACCTTCTAGAGCAACATAACTCACCGTACACTATCGACCTGAGCTCTATAACAGGTTTCTAAAGTTTCAGAGCTCTAAGTCTAACGGTTCTTTAATAGTTCGAACAAAAGTAACTATTGCAGGCACTGTCTGTCTCTAAGCCCCACAGTGTGTCACTCCATCCTTTCTGAGTGGGTGTGTGCGTTTTTCTTGGAAATCTGATGGGATGAATGACTGATTTAGAGTTCACGAGGGTTGCCTAATCACACATATGAAGTTTTGGAAAGATGTACTTTTTTAACCCTTCAAAACAGCACCTTTGACACCAATTATGGCACTTCCGGTTGGTACAGGGAGCTAAAAGTAAACACATATCCTCATTATGGTAGGCTTTTACAGAATCCTGAGTTTTAAGTCTTTATGTTAAGAACTGACTGATTTACAGAGGGTTAAATGAGTGTGTGTTATTTCAGAAAATCACAGAAAATCACAGAATTCTCGCAGAGCTCCAAAACCCACTTAAAAAATGTTCGCCTGAACACGCTGCAACTGGATCTGTAACTTTTTTGGGAAAAAAACTCATTTTTGTGAACATCACCAATTGTACAATGTACGATTTCTCTTAAATTAGGATAGATAAATGGCTGGTTCTTTTTTTCCTGACACCGTAGGTTTATGTACTTTGACGTGAAGTGGTCAAATTAGCACTCTATTTTCGTCTTTGACCTTTAATCCCAGAAAATTGGCCATAACTCAAAAAGCGTTGAGGCCTCGACGCCATCTTGTTCGGGGCCAACTGCCCATTATGCCAAACCTATGCTCACCAAGTTTCGTCTTCGAAATCTTTTTTGTTTAGGAGAAAAGGCCACGTCATGGTTGTTGATGTTTTGTACATTTGCAATATGATTCCATTCACCCTCTGGTGGGATATACCGGGACAGCGAAAAAACAACCAAAATTAGAAAATTTCATCAAACGTAAACCGAATGTCCGAGAGACTTCATTCGATGACTTCCTGAAAGACCTGGCCCACGTGCACGGCCCTCCGCCGTCCGCAAATGTTTCAAACGTTGGCGGACGTCTAGTAAGGGACCGCACATTTGCAATATGGTGTTTCTCACTAACCATACGGCAAATGTCAAAATGTTCCCTTCAGGTATGTAAATGTGATCGTTTTTTATTTTTAATACATTTGCAAAAATGTCTAAACTTGTTTCCGCTTTGTCATTATGGAGTATTGTGACGTCATTGTGGGGTATTGTGATGTCATTCTGGGGTATTGTGTGTAGATTGATGAGGGGAAAAAACAATTGTATCCATTTTAGAACAAGGCTGTAACGTGAGAAAATGTGGAAATGTCACAGGGTCTGAATACTTTCCGAATGCATTGTAACTCTCATGTTTACTGACTTGTTGAATGGGTGTCAGTGATGTATTCTGTCACACCCTGATCTGTTTCACCTGTCTTTGTGATTGTCTCCACCCCCCTCCAGGTATCGCCCATCTCCCCATTACCCCCTGTGTACTTATTCCTGTGTTCTCTGTTTGTCTGTTGACAGTTTGTCTTGTTTGTTCGAGTCAACCAGTGTTGTGTCTCAGCTCCTGTTTTTTCCCCAGTCTCTCTTTTCCTGTCTTCCCGGTTTTGACCCTTGCCTGTCCTGACTCTGAGCCTGCCTGCCTGACCACTCTGGCTGCCCCTGTCCCTGACCCCGCCTGCCGACCTGTACCTTTAACCCACCTCTGGTTTACTGACCCCCGCCTGCCTTGACCTGTCTTTGCCTGCCCCTGTTACAATAAACACTGTTACTTGGACAGTCTGCATCTGGGTCTTACCTTGGTTCTGATAGTATTCATCTGAAAGATAAACAACATGAGGTTATATCACTTTAAATAGCATCTGGTACAAAAGTACGAAGTGATGATTGACATATGCTCCTACCTCGTGATACTATTTCTGTCCATACTATCCTCTCATCATCACTGAATAACTCCATCTCAATGTCAATCCCTGTCATTTTCACAACCGCCTTGAAAAAGCTTGGTGTGGTGTCTCTATGTATGAGATGAATCCTCTGGAGGGAGAAGGAGAGTCTGTTTTAGCAATGTAAACATGTTTCCCATGCAAATAAAGCCATTTGAATTGAATTGAGAGTGAGAGAGAGAGAGCAATGGATAGAACTGTGACTGAAATGTCAGATTCATGTTCTTAGTCTACTAAAACTGTACCGGTGGATTGATGGCGGTAGAACAGGGAATGTTCAGTCTGAAGGAACTCTTCAGTTTGAAGGACTGCTCTGGTCTTGTGATGGGAAACCTTTTAGACCCTTGAAACTTTGATTCCTGTTGTTCCACAGCCTGTGAAACGAGGCATGAAATACCCAGCCAGTCAATGTATAGTCTTGTTCAAACATTATTCAGAAAACTAGCAACACACTTATCTTAATTTAATGAGTGTCAACATAAACTGCACAACTGTTTAGTTAAGGTAATCTCTATAATAATGGTCCCTCACCTGTATTTGGCCGGGGTTACTGGGGAACAGGTATAGGCGTGGAATTAGTGTTTCCTTCATCACTGTCAGATAGAGCATCAGCTCACAGTGGACATCTACGTTCCAAGAAAGGATATAGCTCAGTATAACAGAGATAGCTGAGAACTTGGGATGGAGAATCTTAGCATGGAATCTGGTGACCTCATGCACTTCCTCTAAAGACACTCCATGTTCCTCTACATGAAGAATCTTCATCTCATTCCTCAGGGAAGGGTTGGTCCCTGAACAACACAATACAAAGGAGAGAAAGACAAATATTGCATTATTCATCCAACTAAAACACAAAGAATATGCAGTACCAGATCACAGTAAACTCAAACTCCCAGAATAGTTCATTAATTCAGGAAGTGAAACTCAGTTACATGGAAATGTCTTTCTGAATAGTATTTCTATATGGTTTTACCTAAACAGACACAGTGTGGCAGATGAACTTCCTCCAGTTCACCTAACTCCATAGTGATGTCCAGCAATGGACCACCTTGTGTGTACTGCATGTCTTTCAGAAGTTGACTGTAGGGTTCCCAGTTCCTGAAGTGATACTTCAGAATGACATCTCTCTCACACCGCCAGCGGAGCCCAGACACTGTGCACTCATAACTCCCTTTGGGTGTCCTGTGTCTGAGGGCAACAACAAGATATGGTAGAGAGTGTCAATCGTCAAATGGAGAGGTTGGACTAGAAGACTATTCCCAAAGGTATTGGGGAAATACACTAGCAGGTGGAATGAAATGTTGAAAGTAGTTATTTTACCTGAACATTGTCACTCCCTGGACAGTGGAAGTCAAGGGTTCAATCTGAAGCCAGTGTGTGGAGTCCTGAACAAGGACAAGCATGTCAGTAATAAATATGGGGCTTGTTTCCTGGACACAGATTGAGTCTAGTGCTGGACTAAAAAGCGTGCTCAATGGAAGTTTCAATAGAAAGTTATTTAAGGTCCAGGACTAGACTTAATCTGTGTCTGGGAAACTGGCCCATTAACCAAAGTAACTAATCTAATGTATTTATTCAATGTTACATGGAATGCTGGTGATTTATCAATTAAACTGTCTAATGACAAAATATGACAACAGCTAAAATCCTGCATGCCTACAAGCAGAACACAGGACTGTCTATATCCCAGTATGAATGGTTGGTCAGTACACACCTGGCTTTGAGACAGTGTTTATATTACTAAAGCAGAACACAGGACTGTCTATATCCCAGTATGAATGGTTGGTCAGTACACACCTGGCTTTGAGACTGTGTTTATATTACTAAAGTAGAACACAGGACTGTCTATATCCCAGTATGAATGGTTGGTTGGTACACACCTGGTTTTGAGACTGTGCCTGACTCCTGCAGGTATGTAAAAGTAAGAATTGACATTATGACTTACCTCAACATGGTCACAGGTCTTACAACTCTGAGGAATCCCTAAAGTCAAAAGTAGTTGTTATTTAAAATGGACAATCTCGTCGAATAATGAATTAATAATTATTAAATAGACTTGTAATAAAAATGAATATCAGTGAGCAACAGTCTCAGAATGTACACTCATTAGCATACCATAATCTGACATTAGTGTTATATTAATTAATGTTTGTGGAAGCAGGAAACAACATCGTTCTGGTCCATGTTTTGTAGATGTTGGGAATCTGATTTCTGGTAGATCCTAGGATGAGAGCTTAAAGGTAGAGTCAGCTAAATTATGTTGTACGTGCAGCACCACAGATATTGTGATGAGCAAGATGCTTGACATCTCTCTCAAACAGTCACACACAGCATCTGCCCATGTGCAAGGGTTCTCTTCACTCTCTTACAGCGGAGAAGTTTAGCCTTGCGCTCCAACGCTCTCAGTTGTTGTAGAAATTGACCCACTATGCTGTTTACTTTGTGCTTCTACGTCATATTGCTGACTCAACCTTTAAGTATGTTTAGACAAAATAGAGCATGATTGTGAATAATGAACGCTTAACAACTATTTTCCTTTAAAAACAATTAAAATCAGTTAACACTCACATTTCTCAGGTCCAGGCTTGATCCAACACTCTCCACCATGGTCTCTGGTGTTCTCAGGTCCAGGCTTGATCCAACACTCTCCACCATGGTCTCTGGTGTTCTCAGGTCCAGGCTTGATCCAACTCTCTCCACCATGGTCTCTGGTGTTCTCAGGTCCAGGCTTGACACAACTATCTCCACCATGGTCTCTGGTGTTCTCAGGTCCAGGCTTGATCCAACACTCTCCACCATGGTCTATGGTGTCCTCAGGTCCAGGCTTGATCCAACACTCTCCACCATGGTCTCTGGTGTTGGTAAAGCAGAAGGATAGACTGATTAACCTGTTGAGGACAGAGGGCGCTGTTTTCACTTTGGGGGAAAATCGAGCCCAATTTAAACGGCCTCGTACTCAATTCTTGCTCGTACAATATGCATATTATTATTACTATTGGATAGAAAACACTCTCTAGTTTCTAAAACCGTTTGAATTATATCTGTGAGTAAAACAGAACTCCTTTTGCAGCAAACTTCCTGATAGGAAGTGGAAAATCTGAAATCGATGCACTGTTCTAGGGGCTGCCTATTAAAGTCCTTGATATTTATTAGTTTAGATGCACTTCATACGTCTTCCACTAGATGTCGACAAGTAGTGAGAGAAGAAATTGAGTGTGTAACTTTATCTGGACTCGAATCATAGCTCTTGGCATGACGTGTCACCAGTTTCCTGTTTTCTGGAGAGCGCGAGGAGGGACCTGGATTTGCCTTCTGATAAGCTGACGTTATGGACGACTAATATCTCTGGCTTTGATTTTATTTGATACATGTGACAATATCATCGTAAAGTATGTTTTTTCAATATAGTTTAATCAGATTATTGAATTTTTTTCGGGAGTTTTGCCGTGTTCCGTTCTCTTCCGTTTGTTGACGATGGAGAGATTCGTGCCACTTGGCAAGTGTGCTTGCTAAATCGAGAGGGAAAAAGGCCGTTCTAAAACCAAACAACGATTGTTCCCGACAAAGGACCCCTTGTACAACATTCTGATGGAAGATCAGCAAAAGTAGGACCCATTCTATGATGTTATTTCATATATCTGTCGTACATGTGAACTAGTCGTTTGCGCCCAGCTTTTGGGTACTCTCTCGCTATACATAAGCTGGATGTCGTAATGAAGTTATTTTTAGAATTCTAACACGGCGATTGCATTAAGAACTAGTGTATCTATCATGTCCTATACAATATGTATTTTTTTGTTATGTTTATGAATAGCTATTTGGTCAGAATATGTGTGTCAGAAAAAGTGTCCGAAAAATATCCGGACGTTGTGGGAAAAAGATGCTACGTTAGCACAACGTTAGCACAATGTATAACCACTGATTTCAGCTCTAAATATGCACATTTTCGAACAAAACATAAGTGTATGTATAACCTGATGTTATAGGACTGTCATCTGATGAGGCTTATCAAGGTTAGTCAAAATTATATATCTTGCTGGTTTATTCGCTATCGCTAACGTGCCTATTGCTATCGCTAACGTGCCTTGGTGAATGAATGCGGTAGTGTGGTAGGCTATTGTAGTAAGCTAATATAATGCTATATTGTGTTTTCGCTGTAAAACACTTAATAAATCGGAAATATTGGCTGGATTCACAAGATGTTTGTCTTTAATTTGCTGTACACCATCGATTTTTCAGAAATGTTTAATGATGAGTATTTAGGTATTTGACGTTGGTGTCTGTAATTATTCTGTCTGCTTTCGGTGCAATTTCTGATTGTAGCTGCAATGTAAACTATGATTTATACCTGAAATATGCACATTTTTCGAACAAAACATAGATTTATTGAATAACACGTTATAAGACTGTCATCTGATGAAGTTGTTTGTTGGTTAGTTAGGTTGGCTTTGTGCATGCTACCTGTGCTGTGAAAAATGTCTGTCCTTTTTTGTATTTGGTGGTGAGCTAACATAAATATATGTGGTGTTTTCGCTGTAAAACATTTTAAAAATCAGACATGTTGACTGGATTCACAAGATGTGTATCTTTCATTTGCTGTATTGGACTTGTTAATGTGTGAAAGTTAAATATTTCTAAAAAATATATTTTCAATTTCGCGCTCTGCCTTTTCAGTGGAATGTGGGAGGAGTTCCGCTGACGGAACGCCAGAGCCAGACAGGTTAACTTCTTTGGGCTGCAGGGGCAGTATTGAGTAGCCTGGATAAAAGGTGCCCATTTCAAACGGCCTCGTACTCAATTCTTGCTCGTACAATATGCATATTATTATTACTATTGGATAGAAAACACTCTCTAGTTTCTGAAACCGTTTGAATTATATCTGTGAGTAAAAGAGAATTCCTTTTGCAGCAAACATCCTGACAGGAAGTGGAAAATCTGAAATCTATGCACTGTTCTAGGGGCTGCCTATTAAAGTCCTTGATATTTATTAGTTTAGATGCACTTCATACGTCTTCCACTAGATGTCGACAAGTAGTGAGAGAAGAAATTGAGTGTGTAACTTGATCAGGACTCGAATCATAGCTCTTGGCATGACGTGTCACCAGTTTCCTGTTTTCTGGAGAGTGCGAGGGACCTGGATTTGCCTTCTGATAAGCTGACGTTATGGACGACTAATATCTCCGGCTTTGATTTTATTTGATACATGTGACAATATCATCGTAAAGTATGTTTTTTCAATATAGTTTAATCAGATTATTGAACTTTTTTCGGGAGTTTTGCCGTGTTCCGTTCTCTTCCGTTTGTTGACGATGGAGAGATTCGTGCCACTTGACAAGTGTGCTTGCTATATCGAGAGGGAAAAAGGCCGTTCTAAAACCAAACAACGATTGTTCCCGGCAAAGGACCCCTTGTACAACATTCTGATGGAAGCTCAACAAAAGTAGGACCCATTTATGATGCTATTTCATATATCTGTCGGAACATGTTTACTAATAGTTTGCGCCCAGATTTTGGGCACTCTCTCGCTATAACGTAAGCTGGATGTCGTAATGAAGTTATTTTTAGAATTCTAACACGGCGATTGCATTAAGAACTAGTGTATCTATCATTTCCTATACAACATGTATTTTTTAGTAACGTTTATGAATAGTTATTTGGTCAGAATAGGTGAGTGTCATAAAAATATCCGGACATTCTGGGAAAAAGATGCTACGTTAGCACAATGTATAACCACTGATTTCAGCTCTAAATATGCACATTTTCGAACAAAACATAAGTGTATGTATAACCTGATGTTATAGGACTGTCTTCTGATGAAGCTTATCAAGGTTAGTCAAAAATTATATATATTTTGCTGGTTTGCTACGATCGCTAACTTTTGCTGCTGGGAAATGGCTTGTGTTTCTGGCTATTGTGGTAAGTTAATATAACGCTATATTGTGTTTTCGCTGTAAAACACTTAAGAAATCGGAAATATTGGCTGGATTCACAAGATGTTTGTCTTTAATTTGCTGTACACCATGTATTTTTCAGAAATGTTTTATGATGAGTATTTAGGTATTTCACGTTGGTGTCTGTAATTACTCTGGCTGCTTCGGTGCTATTTGTGACGGTAGCTGTGATGGTAGCTGCAATGTAAAACTGATTTATACCTCAACTATGCACATTTTTCGAACAAAACATAGATTTATTGTATAACACGTTATAAGACTGTCATCTGATGAAGTTGTTTCTTGGTTATTTTGGTTGGTTCTTGGTTGGTTTTGTGCATGCTACCTGTGCTGTGAAAAATGTCTGTCCTTTTTTGTATTTGGTGGTGAGCTAACATAAATATACATGGTGTTTTCGCTGTAAAACATTATAAAAATCGGACATGTTGGCTGGATTCACAAGATGTTTATCTTTCATTTGCTGTATTGGACTTGTTAATGTGTGAAAGTTAAATATTTCTAAAAAATATATTTTGAATTTCGCGCCCTGCACTTGGACGGGCTGTTGTCATAAGTGTACCGGCACCCGCCCTGCAGCCATAACAGGTTAACTTCTTGAGCCTATGGGGGCGCCATTTCGACTTAGTAAAAATGAGTTCCCAAATTAAACTGCCTCGTACTCAATTCTTGCTCATACAATATGCATATTATTATTACTATTGGATAGAAAACACTCTCTAGTTTCTAAAACCGTTTGAATTATTTCTCTGAGTGAACAGAACTCATTCTGCAGCACATTTCCTGTCAGGGAGTGGGATTTCAGAAATCGAGGTCCCTGTTCTGAGGTCAGTTTATAAGTCCCCATGTAAGCCATCGGGCTACATGCACTGCATACGTCTTCCTCTAGATGTCAGTAAGCGGGGAGAATTTGAATGGAGTGGATTGCGCAATCTGGGACCTTATATAAGACCATGGAACGGAAGTACCGTCCTTTTCAACGGTGCGCCTGGCGCAAGAAGACATCACAATGGCGTCCTGCAAACGCTTTCGTTTTAGTAGTTCTATATCTCCGGTCATGTTTTTATTCGTTATAGGTGTTAAAGACATCATAAGGTAGTTAATTTAAACTGACTTATAGCAGTTTATAGCAGTTTATTGCGATTTTCTGGGACTTCTCTGTCATGCGCTTTCACGAGTTGGACACCTCTCCAGTTGGTGGCTAACATTAGCGGCTATTTCGACCGGACAAGAGGACATCTTTCAACCCAAAGACGATTGTTCTGGAGAAAGGACACCTTGCCCAAGATTCTGATGGAAGCTCAGCTAAGAGTAAGCAGTCTTTATGCTGTTAATTCGTACTTATGTTGACAAATGTTAAATAATAATTCCGCCATGAATTATGGGGCGGTCTCGCTTTAGCGCACGCTGTATTGCGCAGTAACGTTAATTTTAAAAATCTAACCCAGCGATTGCATT